>NC_141762.1:8694375-8846250 GCF_982258835.1 Parasteatoda tepidariorum
AAAGGCAAAAAAGCTGAATTTCCACGATAGTAAATTTTACGCAAGCGCAACCCTTTAATAATAAATTCCAGACAGTTTAAGGTAATAAATAATGTGTTGACATACAATTGTGTACTAATCTAATATTATATAAATGATTACATTAATACTTAACATTTAGTGAAAATAAAAATTACCAATTGAAAAAATAAAGCTGGAAAATTTTTTTTCCTCAGTTCACATAAGAGACAATTATAACTTGAAAAACTACCTGGTTTAGCAAATTAAAACGGCTGAGAATATACATTAATATTTCATTTCTTTTAATAAATACTGTTGTGATTTATAGTAAATATATCAGTAATATTACTTTTTAAATTATATTGAAAACAAAAACTTTAATAATGGACCGAATCATTTTGTTCATATTATAGTTTAATCTAACTAGAGCCCTCTGAAACATATCAATAACAGTGAAGTAGAAATATATAGTAACTCCTTAACATACATAAATTGCTATTTTAGTTTGGAAAATTACATGAAAAATCAGACACTGTTTAGATAATTGTCTTTCATTTGATAAGAATTTTGCATTTTATAGCATAAATAACAGCAATTATAAATAAAATTTTGATAAGTTAATTAACTCTTTTTCCAAAAAAAATAAATAAATAAATAAATTAAATCCCTTTTTAAGTGATTGCTTTCGTTTGCTATATCTTTTATGTTTGCTATATTTAGTCGTTAGTCCATCTTCAAACATCTAGTGACAAATCCTATTTTTTCTTCTTTGCAAGCACAGAATGTAAGTTTTGAATATATTCCCTTCCAGTTTCTCTGATGTTGTAACACTTACATATACTAATAATCGTCGTTAGAAAAACAGTCACCTTTATAGTAACTAATTTTAAAAAAAAAAATTACTTCTTACAAGAATCGCCATAGTTGATCTTAAAATTGCGTGAATATGAATAACAATTATGGATTTTGAAATCACATGAATATGAAACTAGATATACGATTTTGAAAATGAGAAAATACAAACTGGGATATAGAATTTTTAAAACGCGTAAATACAAATCACGATTCATAATTTTTAGATAGCGTAAATACAAATCATGATGCGTAATTTTTAGATTGCATATATAAGAATTATGATGCATAATTTTTAGAGTGCGTGAATGCGAATCCCAATGCCTTATTTTAAAATCACGTATAAATACGAAAATCAATGTTTGATATTATAAACCGCATGAGCAAATCAAGACATTGAATTTTAAACTTGAGTGAAAACGAATCGCTACATAAGTTTTTAAAAAGGCGTAAATACGAATCACAATATCGGATTTTTAAATCTCATAAATAAGAGTCGCAACGTACAATATTCAAATCGCGTGAATAAGAATCGCAACACGCAAATATGAAAGCTATGTTTGATATTAAAATCGTAGGAATAAGGATCGAGATATTAGCAGATTCCAGGCTTGGGACCTCTAAAAGGTTTGTCAGAAGCAGCGTCGTTCGAACTACGAAAATCGGATCTATCTGGAGGGCGGGAAAAAAAATTCGGAAAACTTATCTGCTGCGTGTAAAAGGGGAGAAAATAGCTAAAATAAGTAAAAATGAGAAAGGATTGGTAGCTATGTAGTTTGAATTTTCTGTTTCTCTTTGAAAATCGGTGAATTTTCTGAAAAAGCGGAATACTTATAAAAAAAAGTGACATTTTTAGAAAATCTGAATTTTTGATATAAAAAAAAGCTGAAATTCAAGAGATAAAAGTGAAAAAAGCGGAAATCCGCTAAAAAGCGGAAAAATCTCATCCCTGGAAACTACGGTCTGCGGGCCAACTGTGGCCCGCCGGAGGATTTTATCCGGTCCGCGGATAGAATTTTTATTTGCCGATCAGCGACAAATATAAACAATATACATCCATTTTATTGTCGACTATGTTTAAAATTATTTCTGTTTTTCCCTTTTTAACAAAGTACTGATGACATTTTTACTTTCTCTATTTTTGTTCTACAAAACATAAATTGATGGAAATAGTTGGCACAGACAGCTTCTATTGGTAAAATGTTGAAAGCAGAAGTTCTTTATAGAATAGCCGTAGATTGGCTCCAACTAGCGTTTGTCTTTCTCGAGGAGCTGACTTATGGAATCTAATATAGGTAAATTGTACTTCACATTTGGCAGACTGCGCATTTTACGCTCCAAAGAGCAGACAATCTAACAATCATCTGAAGCAGTTATTTCTAAATATGCCTAAGTTTGACAAATCATTACCAAAAGCTAGTTTCCAAAATTTAAAATTTCACGCCCAGAAAATCAGTGCTATGTTAGCTTAATCTTATATACGTGAACAAGAGTTTTCAATTATGAACCTTAGAAAAAATTATTTCAGAAGTAGACTAACAGAAAAGGATTTAGCCTTGTTCCTTAAAATAAGCACATCTCACTTCGAACCTTAATATAAGGAACTTTTAGAAATGAAATCGCAATTTCCTTCATCCCACTAAATATTTAAATTAAAACTTGTATATCGCTTTTTTTTCTTTCTTAAATTTTGAAGATCTTACTTGGCCCACCAAACATTTTTTTTTTTCTTGATTTTTGGCCCTCGACCAAAAACGTTTGCCCATCCCTGGTTTAAACCATCAAAAACTGTCACATGTCAAAAACCTGCCAACCCTGAGTCATATACATATGGAAAAGAATATACATAGAAAATAGCCATATCGACTCAAGGGAAAATGTAGATTCATATGTTATTGTAAAATATTTTAAAAAGTAGTGGTTTGAAATTTTTAAATGAGGCTGAAGATTGTTTTCTGTGGCATGAGGTAGAATACATTGCAAAGTGGGATCAACTGACACTGCTAACATTGTTTAAAATCGATACAGGTGTTCTGGAATTTTTAGTTTTGCATCTTTATGGTTTGTTTTAAAGGTTTTCATGCTAATTTATTCAAGAGTATTTAAATATACCTTAACTTTGCTTACTCTTAATTTCGTTTCTGAATCTAATTTAAAGCATTATTTTATATATATATATAAGAAAGGTAATATGAAAAGAAAATATATTAGAAAATATACTATTAATTGCATGTAACATAAAAAAGTTTTTGAAAACAATAAATTGATATAAAGTTATTCATATTTTTCTCTTTGTTTTAATGCATTGACATTTCAAAACAAATATCCCTCTTTATTAGTAGTGTATAAGTGACCCTCTATTTTTTTGGGTCAAATTTCGAGAGCCTGAAAAGTTGACTTAAACGCCTGTTACCACGTGAAACAGCAGTTTGTGGTTTCTTGTAGCTAGAACAGGGGTTTCCAACTGGCGGCCCGTGAAGCCTTTTTTTTGTGGCCCGCGAACTAAAACATATTAGTTGTCATTTTTTTTGCGGACGCCGGCCAGGTGGCCGAGTGGTTAGTGTGTCTGGCTGCGGAGCCAATGGCCGCGGGTTCGAATCCCGCTCTGGGCATGAATGTTTCTCTCTCTGCGTTGTCTTCTGTTGTGTGAATGAGTGAATGTGGCCCACCCTATGAACGGGTTTGAGGCAGTATGGTGTGGGTAACGTTGCTCGCCTCCGTGACTTTGGCTCACAGGTGCCCACTGGGTAACGCTAAATGAGTAACAATTCCGGCATCTTCTATGGCGGAGAACGAAAAGTTCAGTGCCTGCCGTTATTCAAAAAAAAAAAATTTGCGGACAATTTTTGTAAAAAATCTACATGGGTTTAAAATACCTTTCTTATTAATAAAAACCTCATTTCTTCATTTCTGTGAAATTTAACATACTAACAGTGCAAATAAATTTTTTTCTCAGGTTTTGCATCCAAGAAAATATCTATTCAAACACAAAAATAATCGTGTATATTGCTCTTTTTTATTTCATTTTTCTTTGTATTTTGTGAATATAATTTAGCATGATCGCATCAGGAATTCTCTTGAAGAAATTCTCCGATTTAACTTTTTGAAACCACTCATTTTGGACGAAAATATTTACACACACACTGGTAAACTTTAAATTTATAATGTAAATATCTATTCTCTAGTGGTTATAGCAGACAAACCTCAATTTTCTCATTAAACATTTTGTGTGCTACTATGTAAGTTTTAATACCAACCTTTTTAAAGTTTTATGCCTTAACAATTAGATATCTGTTGTACATTAATTGTTTAATACATAGGTGCACATTAAAGTTATTGTAGCCAGAATTTTTACTATTTAATATTTTTAAAAATATTATTACTAACAATTAAATATTTTTAAAAATCTACTTCTTATTTTAATTTGTAATCCAATACTTTTGTTTTGTACAACTTGGTAAAAATCTGACAGTAATATTTAATGTTCCTTCAAACATAAAAGAGTCCTACATAAAATTTTGATAAAGTTGCGGCCCGCCATTTGATTTGTGTTTTTAATTGTGGCCCCCGGCCTCATGTAAGTTGGAAACCCCTGAGCTAGAAGATGACAACTGAACAAGAGAAGATTCACCAGATTAGGATACAGATGGGTTGGATGTCAGATCATTGTTCTATGACATGTCAGTTTCCCCATTAATACTCTGTTAGATTAACTTTGTTTAATAACTTTAATCTCATTTCAATGAAATAGAATAAAATTAAGTTAATTTGTGACGCAGTTGTTTGTCGTTTCTCAATGCTAAAAGATGACAAAAGAGAAGATTCATTTGATTGCGTTCTAGGTGGGTTGGATCACAAATCATTGTTAATTGCCATGTTAATTTCCTTTGATAAAAACAAATCATCAGATTAACTCCGTTTTGTAAATTTAATCTAATTTAAGTTAAAGAGAATAAAATAAATTTACCTTGTGAAATAGCATTTTGTTTTTTTTTAGAGCCAGTAGATAGCAATTGAGCTAGAGAAGATTTATTAGATTGAGTTCCAGGTGCGTTGGATATCAAATCATTGTTAATTGCCATGTTAATTTCCTCTGTAACAAGACAATTCATTAGATTAACTTCATTTTATAACTTTGATCTCATTTTAGTTAAAAAGAACAAAATTAAAATACCTTGTGCAATAGCAGTTTGTGGTTTTTTAGAGCTAGTAGATGGCAAGCAAGCAAGAGAAGATTCATCAGATTGGGTTCTCGGTGGATTGGATTCTGGATCATTGTTAGTTTCCTCTGTAAGTAAAAATTAAATACATTTTTATATTTATAAATAAAAACCACCAATTTGGTACTATTTTTACCAACAATAAACAATCTTAAAAAATATTTTTCCTACTCAGTTTTATTTAGCTTTAAAAATAAATGTCTTTATTTGCATTTAAACGGTATATATATACTCAGGGTCACCACGTTCTGAGCAAATGCCCTCTAGGTATGTCTTTTGTAACCAGAGTATAAAGAAAAAATGAGTAAGGACCCCGTAGTGCTTGTCCTATGTTTATGTGTGACTATGAGCTTTAGTGTGAATGCAACAGAGATCTGCAGTTTCAGGTGCCTATCATGTTATAGAGAAAAAAAGAATATTTATAGAGTTTGAGTCCTTGTGATTAGTGAAATATGAGCTATACTTTTGTGAGCTATATTAGGATAACAATACTAATTTTAGTTGCTGGAATATGAAACAGCTCAACATAAAACAAATAATGCTATAATAAATAAAATAATATAATATTGATGAACTATCATCTTTAAATATCCCATAGATTACACTTTGAGAGATTTGAATTTTTTAAAATACAAAAATAAGAAATAAAATTTTAGGTGTTTTCCGAGTTTGCAAAGAAAAATTAAATTTTCATGTGTTGTGGGAACCCTGATGCTACTTGCCACAAATAAAAAATACACTACTCCCTTTTAACTTTTTCAATTTTTAATTCTTTATTTAGGGATTATAAGATTTTACATAAAAAATAGCTGTCATAAGTTTAACTAGCTACTGAAAGTATTTTGAATGCAAAGGAGCACACCTGCCAATATTGGAGAAATAAAATAACGGAGATCTTACTAACCGACCCAATTTTGAGTTTACGACTACTGATGTTCAACGCTGTAGCCATGTAATTTTGAACTCGATCCAGAAAACAAGGGAACTCCTAGATCAAGTATTGGGGGAAATTTGCTTTTGTGGGGGACTTTTTGATGGAACCAACCCGCATTTGAGTTACATGGATAGGAAAACCTCACATGGTTAGACTGACGACAAGGGGACCTAAACCTGTGATGCCTCTACCACTGAGGATATTTCACGGTAGCACTTGTTGGAAAATGCAAACAAATAGATGTGTAGTGTTTTCCTTCTTGCTGTGTCACTTCCTGTTGTGTCTCAGCTAGAAGGAAGTGGGTGTTTTCGTGTTTAGTTAGTAACGTTTTACTTTGTATAGAGTATGTTCTTCTCATGTTTAGTTTTGTTGAGTGCAGTTTCCTTTCTTTATATTTAAAGTTTTATTTCTTAAATAGTTGAACAGTTTTCTGTGAAGTGAATTCTTATTTATAATAGATGTCTGCCATATCTGAAACTTAATAAGCTGGCTCCTGTTTTCAACAGCACTGTGGTCGCTGCAAGCTGGATGCAGAATTCGTATTGACCAGTCATCGCTGGGATTCAAACCTGGTTTCACCTCATTGGAAGGCAAACATTCTATCCCCGGAGCCATCACGGCTCGACTTAACGACTTAAACTATTAACACTCAACATCAGTGCTGGCAATAGCACCATCTGTTGAGGAATAAGAGAAGTATTTTTGCCATTAGTGGATATTTTATCACCAAAAAAAAATTATTTTTTTTAAATGTCTTTTGAGAATATACAGGTAAACAGGATATAGTCGTAAAATACAGGAGTCTTCGTCAAAAAACAGGAGACTTGGCAGGTATGAAGGAGGACTCACTTTTCGAAAAATAGACATATGAGGCTTCAAGTGTTTTTCTAAAAGCAATTTTTTTCCAAGAAACATGTTTCTTTCAATTCTGTCATTCCTACCTAGCCAAGATGTTATTTCAAGTGCCTCTGCCATGTCAGTCTTGACCGTTCCCTTTCTTTTATACTAATAGGTGCCCACTTGATAGCATGATCTGCAGAGCAGGATAGGAGCTATTTTTCCTGGTATATCCCCATTCCCTCTCGATCTTAGTTTTAAGATTTCCTTTTCAATCAACAGAACATTAACAATTGTTACATAATATTGGGACAGAAAATTCTTAGTATTATTTTAAATTTTCTTTTAAAGGATTCTAGGTTTTTATGATTATTTCAAGAGGCTCAGTAATCAGTATCATCCATAATGGAATGCGTCGTGTACAGAATACAATATTCCTTGTACCACCAAACAGAAGAATGAAACTCCTCTAGCCTTGCATGCATTTATTTTTGTTTTTAATTTTATGCTTATATCTATGGTCCATACATATTTAGTTATGCATTTTTGGTCTCAAACAATTGGGTAATTGTACTGCAAGAAGAAGATCTCCTATATCCACACTTGACCTATGATGTCAAATCCATCTAATCTTTATCAGCAGAATGGCATATTAAAGTCGAGCTAAGTCTCCCTACATAAATTAGAATGTTAATTAACGATAAATACAGAGCTATATCGCACATTTAATTAGTTGAAATATAACTCTTTTTCGTCTACTTCTTTTATTCAATTAAATTTATTATTTGTTTTGCGTAACCTGACAACTTTGATGCATAGTTCGTTTGTTTATGTTCCACATGGCTTCATGCCTGTCTTTGTGTTAAGTCTCTGTATAAATATATAGTGAAAGAATCTTTATGAAAGAATTTAGAATGCGTCCCTTAAGAGAATTGATGCTTGGCTTACTTGAAACAGAATGGAAAGAACAGTTGCTAACGTAAACAAATGCCACATTCCAACAACTAATCAGGATTGAGATACCCACACTGCATCACTTGCAGGTATCTCATTGTCTATCATTTTTATCCCGCTGACGATATGATAATCTGCACATTTATCACTCTATCTTTTAGATACAATTAAGTACAAAAGGAGGGTCAATGCAAGGAAAAAAGTTGAGAAGAGAAGTAAATGACAAAGAAATCAAATAACAAAGGACACAAATGTTACTTAGGGTAATTTTTATTTTTATAATGATAGTTGAATTAAAAATTCTTTAAAAGTTACCTTGTGATGCAGCGATTCGAGATTTCTTAGCTCCAGTAGAAGGTGAACGTTCACGTCTACGTTTGCCAGGTTGAGATCTAGATCGACTGGATTTTTGATTGAGACCTTTGCTTTCCTTTTTTACCGAAAACCTTTGATCTATAACATGTAACATGACATTAGATTACATACTTCTAGAATATGATGTCTTCTTGACTTCATATTCTAGAAGTATGAAGTCACTTCTAGAATATGCAAGGAAAAAAGTTGAGAAGAGAAGTAAATGACAAAGAAATCAAATAACAAAGGACACAAATGTTACTTAGGGTAATTTTTATTTTTATAATGATAGTTGAATTAAAAATTCTTTAAAAGTTGCCTTGTGAGGCAGCAATTCGAGACTTCTTAGCACCAGTAGAAGGTGAACGAACAAGTCTACGTTTGCCAGGTTGAGATCTAGATCGACTGGATTTTTGATTGAGACCTTTGCTTTCCTTTTTTACCGAAAACCTTTGATCTATAACATGTAACATGACATTAGATTACATACTTCTAGAATATGATGGATGCATTGGAGAGTTTTGATTCTTCTGGCAATTTAAAAGTCACAAATCGTGTCGTGATTTTTATTCACGCAATATAAAAAGCGCACAATGCATTTCGTAATGACATTAACGAGATTTAAAACTAATGCAATTGCCACCTCTTATTTTTAGAAATGCTAAAGTAAAAAGAATTATTTTAATAATTTACAAAGTGGTAGATTGTTTGACAATAAAATTCAATATATAATTAATTTTTTACATTAAAATTAAGCATAACTGCAAACAAAAGTTAAAATTATGCATAACTGCAAACATATCACATTTTTTAATGATTTTTAAAAGGGTAAAAAATTTCTTGACAATCACAGATCCTGTGGTAAAATTACATTTTTTCAGAGTTTTTTTTTTGTTCGGGGAGTCTCATACGAATCCTGTATAATTTAATAGTTTCACATCACTTTTATTCATATTTAGGTACTCTTTTTTATATTTAGCAGTCTATTTTGAGCATTAAATAAATAAACAACAAATGTCAAGGAAATCATATTGTTTAATCAGGTGATCAAATTAAAATCATCCCTTATCAATCAAGTTATTTAAACTAATTTACAATAAATTCACAAAAACAAAATCATTTAACATAATTTAGTGCTTCGTAGTTAGACTAATTGATCAACATCAGTTGGGCTGTAATGTATTGTCACTTAAAATGAAAAATATCATTCAAAATTTATCAAAAAGTATTAAAAATAGGGAAAAAATGAGAACAAGAAAAACTCTTTCTGACTTTGTACTATAAATCTCATGAATGATGTCCTCATTGCTGCAGTGTTTTCACTACAGCGCGAGAATCTCACATAAAAAAATTATTAGTGCGAGAAATTCGCGCATTCTATAAATCAATTTCAAAATTCGCTAATTTCTTGCATTTTGGAAAAAGCTTTGAATTACGCCATTTAGAATAAAATCCGTTTCACTTTTCTTCCTGGATCTTTCATTATTTTCAACATCTGTCCCGTTATCGAGCTTCCCTATTTGCTAGTATTGTTCAGAACCAGGGTTGGCAAGGTTTAGGACAGAATGGATTAATCCACGGTTTAAACCCTGGATTAAACCGTCCTGTCCAAAACCCCTTTGTCCAAAACTGTCTTAAACTGTCCAAAACCCTTTTACTCAAATTATGTCACAATTTTATTTGAACAATATGTAAGAGGTAAAACAAACATAGAACTAATAACATATTGATAATTAAATCTACTACAGAATATTTGTTTTTAAAAGTATAATGTTTTATTAATATTGTTTGACTCTTCAATTTAAACATTAAACAAAGGAAGATAAATCAGTAATCAAGTTCAATTGGTCCTCTCATTCAATAGTACATAACTGAAGTTTGACCTTGCCATACAGGTTAAGCTATTAGGGACTAAGTGCTTGGTTAGTCATAAACAGGTTTATTTATCTATAGTAGGTACTATTCAAGAATACTGTTATTTCATTCATGTTCAATTCTTTTATCATAGTGGTGATTGGTGATACGTCATCAGTGTCAGTAACTGAAACTGTTATGCCCTTCAAAACTGTTATTACATTTTTCAGTTATTTTGTATTTTCAATTTAAACTAATATATTTAGATTTAAAAACAATTTTTTTAAAAAATAGATGTCTTTTTAATCATCCTGTGATGCAGAAATTATAAAATTTTTTTAAAAAAATCTTGTGAAAAATAAAAGGCTAATTTTTAAACAAATTTAGTATTTTTTTAAAAAAATTGCAGTATTTTAGTATTTTTTTAAAAAAGCGTCCTGTCCAAAACTAGTTTAGGACGTCTAAAACCCCAACCCTGTTCAGAACCTTTTCGAACAACAGAACACAACCACGGAACCCCTTTCAAAACACATTTCTATACAACCATGTGTTTACCGTAGGTAAGGTTTCTTCATGTAAGACGTTCAAATTTTGTATGCACTTATGTAAGATGGACAAATACCTTGCAAAGGCAAAATCTTCTATGATGATGCACCAAAAATATTCAATGCTTTAAAAAATAGAAGACGTTAAAAATGTATTATAATTATAATATATTTTGAAATCTCACCCTGTTTTTGAGAAAGGGTGAGAAATTCTCACCCATTTTTTTTCTTTGAGGAAAACACTGTTGCTGTCAAAACAAAAGAATAGTACATATAAATTTCTACCTAATCATCCTACCTTGAATGTGATTTTTTTTTATGAATACTCAATCTAATAACATGACTTATATAAAATCTCGTATGCCTTTCTAAAAGTAATCATTGCAAAAATGAATGTGAACAAAAGCCAAAGAAAATAAGATAAAGAACAAAAGAGTACAATGAATAAAACTAGGTAAATTATTGAAAATTTTTAGTAACTTAAAATTGTAAATAAGACTAGTAAATTGAAAATAAGCGTTAAAGAAAATATGAATAAAAAGTATTAAAATGTATTACTTACAAAATTTTCTCAATTGTTCCCATATTTTTTCAGCTTCATTCAAATCTCTATCATGAATATACTCTTGCATTTTTATGTACTGTTTTATAATTTTCTTAACATTTGTCTTGGCATAATGGTAAATATCTTTACCATACATATCTTCAGCATGAACATCTGCTCCAGATTTGATTAACTTTACAACTAGATTTTGATTGTTTTCTATTGCAGCAATGTGCAATAAAGTTAATCCCTTTTCATTCCGCACATTATTAATAATTTTAAAGCCAACTTCACCCTTTATCTCATCCAACATATCAAAATTGCAGAACA
Organism: Parasteatoda tepidariorum; assembly: GCF_982258835.1. Taxonomy (NCBI): domain Eukaryota; kingdom Metazoa; phylum Arthropoda; class Arachnida; order Araneae; family Theridiidae; genus Parasteatoda; species Parasteatoda tepidariorum. The sequence goes on from NC_141762.1 coordinate 8,705,800, forward strand.
AATCATGGATTAACTGGAGAAGTTGTTTTATATGTAGGCTAGAGGCAATGTCCATAGAGGTTTCACCCCAAAGGTTTTTACAGTTGTACATAGCACCATTTTCTAATAAAATTCTAACAACAGAAAAGTGTGAAAACTTAGTAGCATAATGCAAAACACAATGACTTCTTCTATCATAAGCATTAACTATTATAGGTAAAGGTATAGAACACTGCTGAATAGATTCAATATGGTTCAAAATTCTTTCAGGACTATCACTCAATACTATCTTAAACATTTCATTTATTAGATCAAGATACTTTTTTAATGATAAATCAGTCAGACCATTAGCATATTCCAAAGGGGTTTTGAGTTCTTTACTGAAAGCATTGAAAAAGGCACCTCTTTGCAGTAGTCTTCTAATCATACAAATGTTACTATGTTTAACAGCTAAATGAAGTGGTGTATAACCATCTAAATTTTGACAGTTCAAGTTAATATCTCTTCCTAACAAAAATACAAATAATTCCTGACGTTTGTGTTTAATTGTTTGATGCAAAAACGAGTCACCTTCAATGTTTTTTACATTTAAGGGTTGCTGAAGAATTCTAACAAGAATCAATGATTTTCCATCCTTAATATCCTCAAAACAAGCTTCAGTTGAAGTTAATAAATGTTTATAATCTTTTGATAGATCAATTGGAGTTTTCCCAGCATTATTTTTGATATTGAAAATGGCTCCCTCACGTAAGAGGGTATTAATAATACGTTTATTATTATTCCTACATGCAATATGTAAAGGAGAATTCCCTTCTATATCCACAGAATCAACAGAAAAAGGCTGGTAATTTCGATACATTTCGCAACTTTCATCATTCATATGAATCCATTTAAGTTTTTTTTCCAAATATTCTTGATTAAATTCTAACAATTTTGTCACAGTATTGCTATTATTTTTCTTTACTGCAATATGCAATAATGTACTTTTTTCAAAATTTCTAGCATTTAAAAAGTAACAGGCAATACTTTTATGAGCTTCAAAATTGTGACATTCGTTTGAATTAAATAACTGTGACATTTCATCTAAAAGTTTTCTAATCTTCATTTGAGCAATTATTGAATCAGGACCAGCATATGTTTCAAATTCTGCAGCTGGTTTATGTGTCTTAAAATCAGTTGCGTCAAACATGGCTCCATGCTGAAGGAGGAGTTTAACAATATCGAAATTTCTAACATAACATGCCCAATGTAAAGGTGTTTTACCATACTCATCCTGTTGATTAACATCATCTCCACGACGTATAAAAAATTCACTCCACTCAAAGTTTTTATTTTTTATTGCAGAAATTAAATTTGTAGAGTCACTAAGATTGAAATATATTTGAAACATATTCTCTTCTGATATAAACATATCATCATCATAAACATGCGCACCACAATCAAGCAAAAGATTTAATACCTGAGGATAATTTTTTTTTGAGCAAATTAAATTATCCTCAGAACTTAGATTCAGCAGAAAATTTATTAAATGGCAATTTTGCTTCTCAGATATAGCAAACTTTAAAATATTTCTGTCAGACCATTTTTTTGTTTCTGTATCACTTCTTACAGAATATATGTACTTTATCAGCTTTAAACATGCATTTGACTTTATGGCTAAACACAATGGAGACATTTTAGTATCATCAGATTTGAAACAATTCCTTTTTAATAAATACCATACAAATATAAAGTGGGAGTTCTTAAGGGCAGATATAAGGAATTTAATAGGGATACTATGATTCCGATGATTGGTGAAATACATAAAAGTCTTAAGACTTCCCTGTTCTACAATCTGTTCTAAAAATTCATCATTGTCTTCAATTGTTTTCTTTAAATAAGGATCACCGTTAATCATGAAGATTAGTATATCTAGCTTTTCATTATCATTCAAGTATATACTTTTACTGACAACTTCTAAAATTGTTTGTCTTCCATCACTATACATAAATATGTCTTTTCTATCTTTATAATCTATGCATTCAGTTATATGTTTGAGCACAAGTGTACGTCCATGCCAAAGAAAAAAATAAAAAAACTGATACATCGAAACAATAGATTTAAATGGCAGCTTATCATAAAAGTTACGAAAATGTAAAAAAAATATTTCTAAAACTTGAACTAAATGATTTGTTTCTCTGAGTGGATTCACATGAAAATTAAAAAATAGTTTAAATTCTGAAATGAAAATTTTTTTAAATATGTAGCAAACAAATGAATAAACGAGTCTATTATCATCAAGGCTAGAACACTCAGCTCCATTAACTAATAAATCATAACCAATTTCAAAGTTTTCATTTTCAACAGCATAATACAAAGCTGTATGGCCATAAGAATCTTTCTCATTAATGTTAGTACACTTGGAAGCATTTTTATTTTTTTGCGTATTGGAATAAAGATTAACAAGAGGGTCCAAAAAATACTTCACAGCGTCTGCCTTGCCAGATTTTGCAGCAAGATGCAAACCAGGTATGTCCGATTCCTTATTATTAAACATGGTATCTATTTCAATTTCCATGATAGCACGAATAATATTCATGAATCCATTTTTTACAGCAAAATCAAAAAATGTTGATTCCTTAAGTATTTCAAAGAATTTATTGTCATGTTTCATTAAATATTTCCAAAAACTTTTCAGGAACAATAAAGAATTGTTTGGCAAAAGTTTGTTAACGAGTGCAATAATGTCATGAAACTCTTTACCTACAGATTGAATAAGTTGTTCAGCAATAAAAACAGAGGCTAAGTATTCTGCATAGGTTAAGTGAGTAAATTGCAATGTATTGTCAACAGAATTACAATGCAAAAAACCAATTTTTAAAGTTCCATCAATAATTTCCTTCCTGAACTCTTCAAATTTATCTTCATTTATATTAAATAAATCAGTTGAAATCGCCAAACGTTTTAAAGCAGCAATTTGACAATTGAAATAGATACTTTTGACATAAATTTTTATAGGATTTTTATCAACTTTAGATAAATCATATTTTAATTTGCCAACAAGATAATATTTATAAATAAGTTCCTTCAAAAAAGATTCATAAAGATCTAAGACATCAAGGTTTTCCTTTAGCTCTGGCCTATCCATTTTGCTGGTTATAAAATCTTTGACACTTTTAAACGTTCCTAAAAAATTGTTTTTGCTTTTATAAAATATGTCACCAACCATTTTCAAATGTAATGGTTTACTAAGAAATTTATCTCTGTTTTCAATGGTTGTGAGTTTTGAAAAAATATTTATTATATCATTACAATACAAATCCAGCTTCTTAGACTCCTCATTTTCACTACATACAATATTTTCTTTTTTTAATTTAGAAATCCAAATTTTATTTAAAAGTTCAAATTGTTCTTTATTACTTGAAAATGGTATTAATGAAAAAGCAAATACTTGAAACTCTTTTTCAAGTTCATTTTTCTTATTCTGTCTAGTAGATATCCAAAGATTATTAACCTTATTTAATAAATATTTAATTAACTCGATTACTATAGCCTCATATGTTGGACAGATCTCATCAAATCCATCAAACATCACAACAGTTTTTATTAACCCAGAATGAAATAACATCTGATCCAAGGGTTCATTTAACTTAAGCATGTAATTGGCAAGCTTCTTAATTGACCTTTCGCTAGCCTCCGTGTATTCTCTCAATATTCGAGTATAGTCATTCAAATTCACTCTGAAAATCCAGTTTGGGGGAATATCATTTGCATTCAATTTGTAAATTTCCTGACATAAATAGGAAAGAACAGTAGATTTTCCCATTCCGGCTTCATCAGAAATAATTATCACTTTCAACTGACTTTGCAAACGCAACAGATCTGATTCTGAACACAATGTTGACACATTTTGATTTCTAACAATATACTCATACAAAGATAAAATAGAGCCACGAGTTTTTTGCCAAACAAGAGTTGTAGATTTCCTTTCCAGCCAATGGATATTTTCCTCTGGAAAAAGACTGCAAAAATTTTCAAACTCCTCTCTGGAAAAACATACTTTATCTCCAAAAGATTTAATTCTTTGAATAGCTCGTTTTATTTCTACTTGACTGAAATTTCGTGAAATATAATAGCTATTATTATATGATGGAAAATTTTCTCCAATATTAACATTTTCACCAATAATAAGTCTTTGTATAACTTTAGGTTCTAAATTTAGAAGAAAGTCTAATTTGCTATCACTTATAATCTCAACATTCTGAATATTGAGAAGTTTGCATAAACTTGTAACTTTGCCTTGAAATATTATATTTTCTTTTTGTAAGATATAAGTTTGAGAGTTTAAGTCATAATCCTTAAGAGTGAGTTGCATGTTGATGGGCTGATGCTTAATGCTCTCAAATTTAAAACTTTCCAGGTTTTCAATTTTTACTGATTTAAAGCTGTCTCCATATTTTTTTTCAAAGCAAGCGGCAGCCGCCTGTTTGTCCTTTTCCATGAGTGAAAATGCACGGTCCCAAGCTTCTGCAAAATCAGAACGATTCTCATCAAAGACCAAAAAAATAATTTTCTTTGTAGAAGAGAGAGTAATTTCAAAAAACTTCAACAATATTTCCCGCAATCGTTCCTTTTCAATTTTAATTTCTGTAAACAGTAGAGTAATTAAATTGACTTTTGCAGCAGCAAACGCTACAATGATATCATCTAAATGTTTGTTACACACATCAAAAGTAAAAAAATAATAATCATCAGGTGACTTTTCCTTGATTATATTTTTAAAAAATACATACAAAAAATTACATAATTGTGCACACGTGTATGCATCACTAATATGACAAAAGCTCCAATCATCAGATTTAAGAAAATTACGGAATGTGAATTCGATTGTATGATCAGCTACTAGCTGTATCTTTTCATCTTTTTCATAACCAGCATATTGATTTATTAATTTTAAATCTTTACTAGGCTTATGTACTTCCCAAAGATTAATAGCCCTTTGAATTTTTAAAAGGACTTCATGAAAAAATGAAAATAAGTGGCAAAAATTGAATTCAATCCACTTCTTTCCTTGATCTTCATAAACAGCAAATATTTCTACAATGCGAGCAATAAGTTCAACTTCATGTTCAGATTCTGGATACCCAAAAGCACCTCCAATAATATTTTTCATTCCCTGTTCTTCTTCAGTTTTTGTATTTACAAATTTCCAACTATTTTTGGTTTCTAGTGTCAATTGTTTAAATGTTTGCTCACTTGAAATATCTTGTTTTTCATAAGGCTTAGACTCATTTCGAAACACTTCAAACATAGCTAAATGGGCAAATTCATGAGATAAAGTACCTAATGCCAACTTTTCTCCCCTTCCTAAAGCAGCATAAACTTGTCCATGCCAAACATATGAATGTCCAAAGGTTTGTAAGCACCTGGGATCCATTTCACTAGCTTTTTCATTACGTAAATCAACGTTTATTACAATACGATCACAATGTTTTAAAGCCTTTAAAATATTTGAAACCTCTGGAATTTTATCAAGCAGTGAATAAAAATAACGAATTTTTTCATAAGCGGAAGAATCTGTTTTAAGCATTTTTGTTCTTGACAACAAAAACGATACATGAGCAGAACCTATAAAATGAAAAAGTCCTTCTAAAAACTCTGATGTTTTATTTGATACTTTTTTTGGCAATAGATCAAAAATTTGATATTCTTCCTTTTTCATATAAAAATGTAGGGTCATTAAATAGGAATAAACATCATATCTTTTATATTCAATGGCTGTTAATGCTGCAGAATTAGAAGAAGTGTTAAAGTAATATTTTGGTGCATAGCAATCACAATAACTAGTAAACCCATAATTAACTGCCAAACAGGAAAAAGATTCTTTATATAGAATTTTAACATCTGCAATAGCCTTCATGGTGTCTTTTAACTCTTTATGACGTATAATTTGATCATGAAAAGAGTTTACCCCACTAGCAATACCCATAATTTTGGATTGAAAAATGTTGTTGACATTATCATCCAAAATAAAATTTTCAGGGAAATAAGAATCTCCCAATAAAAGTACAAGTACAAGATCGTAATAATTATCTTTCCAAGCCTTATCAATAACTCTTTTACCATCATGTCTCATATTTATGATGTCACTGTAGTTTTCTTTATTTATGATATTAACGGCAATGCTTTTAATATCATTTCTTTCAGCAAAACTGAATAAAGTTTGTAATTCTACAACTTGATTATCAATTTGTTCACCTTCATCGATTTCCATTTGTTCAACACCATTAGTTTCCATTTTAATTTACTGCATCCAGTTTTTCATTTTATTACAAAACAGCACTAAAAAAGATTACTCAGGTTAATAAAATGTAACATAATTGCAAAGCAGTTTTTTAAATTAGAGTAAGTGTTGATAAGTAATGTTTAAAAGCATTGTTTCAGCAATGCCAACCATAAGAAACATTTTCTCCAGGACACTGGAAGAAACTGGTTGAAATGAAAGAAATGTTCTTTAAAAAGAAAAAAAATTTTAATCTTAAAAATCTTTCATGGTAAAAACCATCAAAAGTTAAGGACGACATTCATTAAATCCAGAGTTCTCCCAAGGAATAGAAAACGGTACCTTGAGTTTTTAAAACTCAAAGATTTCTTAACACTGTAGGGAGGATATCTGAACACTTTAAAAATTTATTAAAATTTGCAATAGTAATATATTATGTAATAAATTAATTTCATCCTCACTCAACAATTAATTAAATTTTAAAATTACACTCTTATACTATTTTAAATGGATATTTCAACAAGTATTTTTCGCTCATTATTCAATTTGCAGTTTATAAAAACATTAAAAGCATTGCTAATAGAAATTCTCTGTGCATATTTTTTTTCAATAAGAAAAAGTAAACTAGCAAAACTAATTAATTTATAAACAGCTTGAAAGCTTCTTTTCTGTAATTTACACTGAAAATTATGAGAAAATGAACATTTATAGATGGGTTCTTTTTAAGAAAAAGGTATTTATTTAAAAAATAATTTTAAAATCATCTAAAAAATTCATTAATATACCCCACCCTAAAAGAAAGAGAACCTTATAAAAATTTTATTGGTTGAGAATAATCTTAACAAAATAAATAGTTGTATGTAATTGTAATCAAAACTAAACCTACAAACGCAGATAATTTTACCAGTGTGTAATTATATTTTAAACAGTCAATCAATTTCTTTTCAGAATGGAATATGAATAAAAAGGCAGTTTAAAGGGATGGCAGCTAATTTTTACAAAAAGGGAGCATTTATTGGAATCAAAGGGCAAGCAGGGCAGGCCTTCCTGTAGTTATGATAATAATCCCATGACAGCCACAAAATCTACATCATTGTTTATTAATATCAAATTAATATTACACGGATTATTCAAATAGTATGGAAATGGTGAAATATCTCAAAAAATTGCACAGGATTAAAATTGGATCAGATGCTATTTTTGAGATATTTGATTGGGCATTCCCATCGCTCTTTGAACGACCTGTAATACAGAGTTTTAAATCTAAAAAATGGCATTAGATCAAAGAAATACAGGTATGAAATATTTTCAATAAATGCATTCAATATTAAATTTGTGTTCTTTTTCTTTTTAAATAAATGAAAAACATAAAACTTCAAATGCAAACTTACATGTTACAGTTCTTGAATCACATTTAATACTGGAGTTATAGTTATAAGCATTTTATATTCGTTGAAATAAAACTTATTACAGGTAAATATAAATTTTGAAGTTCACGCTGAAATTTAATTGTAAATATTCATCTGTTGCCAGATTTTCAAGTTGAAATGACAGAAATTGTTGAAATTACAACGCTATCTGGTATTGATTTAATGAACTACTCCATCCATAGCTGCCAGTTGTCAGGTCATAGGTTTGCAATATTTGGCAATTTATCGCTATTTACAACTGGCTGTGGAATTAAAATTTTCACATTCCATTCATTGCACTTACCGGTGCACTTAAAACATGGAACCGGTCTTCTTCCAAAATGATGCATTCAAACTTGCCCTCCTTCACCAATCGAAAAATGGGTGGACAAGCCTATTTTTGTTAAGCATTGATTGAAACAGAAACAAGTGGCTTAAGACTTCTTAATGTATTTCATTAAATGCATTATAATTATTTTGTTATTTACTTGTTAAAAATTGTAGTTTTCAAAAATCTTAGTGATTAGTTAATCATTCTGTTTACAATCTTATTTCATTTTCCTGAAAATGAATCTTTTATGCTTCTATTTTATACGAGCACTTTTGTGTTAGTTGATTGTGACTCTTTATTACATTCTTAGTGCATATGTATGAATTTAATAACGTAATAAATAAGATAATATAAATGTTTTAACGTCAGCATGTCTGTGAGAATTTGGTTTCCTTAACCAGAAATCTTATCCTCATACCACAATGAATAATCTCACTATCAACTTGCTTGATATTCCCCATTAAGAGTCCATAAATTTTATATAAAATATGACAACAACATCATGTGTTTAGAATAAATTATAAAAAAAAAGGGGGTCAAAGAATTTATTCCATTGGTTACTCAAAAACTAATTAAAATCTTAAGATAGTGTGTGCATTTTTTAGGTTGAATTTTAAAATATTATTAGGTCTACTAATATTTTACAATTCAATTAAGTCACTTAATATAATTTAAAGTTTAAACATTTTAATAATGAATTAATATGAGAGTTATCTGATTTTTGATTTGTCAGTGGCCATTATATAAACTGCTGCTTCTTTAAACATAATTATTGAATATTTATTGTACTTAACATTGTGTATATTGTATGTTTATTTAAATTCGTAATAATAATTTGTAATAATGGCAGATTTTTATATTACTATGAGTTTTTTTGAAAAACTTATTTGATATCTTTATTACATTCAGTAATTAGCTTTATTACGTAAGAATTTAACTCTTAAATCAGGGGCGGATCCAGGAATTTTTCCTGGGGGGGGGGTCATAGACTCAGACCCCCGAACAATAAATTTTTTTTATGAAAAAAAATTTTTTTGAAAAAAAAAATGGGGTTTTTTATGTTACTTCTCATTTATTTTTTTCATAATGAACAGTGCATAAATAATTCAAGCACTCAAAATATTTAAATAATAAATTTAATGTGTTTTTTAGAAACTTTGGCAAAGCTGTCAATGATTTTTTTCAACATCCAAATCAATTTCTCCATGAATGTTTCTTAATCTTCACCTTTATACAATCTTTGGTTAAACCTGCTGAAGCGCGCTTGGCACACTTCAACATTATTAATGTTTACAATGGTGTCTTGGGATATTCATCCACTTTTAGATGCACGTGGATAAATTTTGTAAAAAAAAAATTTCGGCACATGCGCTGTATAAAGCAACTACTTCAATTACTCTTATCTGGCGCAGTTTTTATTATTATTTTGTTTAATTTTAAAGCAATAATTTCGCTATTAGTTTAAAATTGATTTTGTTTAATTTTTTTTAAATATTTAAGCTATAGCAAAAGTGGCACTAGATCTTGTATATATTTCGGACATTTACCAAAGGTCTAGTCATACTAGGTCTGGTTAAGTGCCATTGCCCGGTATACATTTGCCCGGTATATCCTACACTGATGTTTTTTTAAGGTCAAGTGCCATTGCCCGGTATACCCTACACTGATGTTTTTTTAAGATTCAGTGCCACTGCCCGGTATACATTTGCCCGGTATAACCTACACTGATGTTTTTTTAAGGTCAAGTGCCACTGCCCGGTATACCATGCACTGATGTTTTTTTAAGGTCAAGTGCCCCTGCCCGGTATACATTTGCCCGGTATACCCTACACTGATGTTTTTTTTAAGGTCAAGCGCCGCTGCCCGATATACATTTGCCGGTATACCCTACACTGATGTTTTTTTAAGGTCAAGTGCCACTGCCCGGTATACATTTGCCCGGTATACCCTGCACTGATGTTTTTTTAAAATCAAATGCTATTGCCCGGTATATATTTGCCCGATACTCCAAACACTGATGTTTGTGCTAATCTATCCTCAGTAAGTATTGAAATATCGAATAAATGTAATTATATCCACGAATAAATTAATATCAAATCGGATGTAATAAATATTTCGGATTCACCAAAGCGACTAATTTGATTGTCAACATTCACTTATGAAAGTCAACAACCACCGATTTCGGTCATTCACAATAACATGCGCATCATTTACATATTAACCTCATCAGGACGATTATTTCATACTTTGCCAAAATAGCATCCGGCATTTCAAAAAATAAAAATAATTGATGTTGTTGGCGATGATCTCGTAAGGCGATAAAGAATCATGCATAGTACAGGTAAGGAAGATATTAACCTCGATGGAAAAGTGGATGAATAGCCCAAGGAACCGTTTACAATGAAGCTAAGACGAATTTCGTTTTAATCTTTTGGATTATGATTCTTGAAACAGTTAAGAACATAATTAGATGGGGGGGGTGAATCGAATTTTCCGACCTACCTAGGTGTATATGCCCCCTTAAATAATTTTTTAAATATTTTCTTTCTTTTGTAAACTATTAAAAAGAAATTTTTTTTTCAATTTGGGGGGGGGGGGGTCATAACTTCCCCCCCTCCGCTGGATCCGCTACTGTCTTAAATACACTTAAAAAAGTTAAGTGGTAGAAGTATATTTTATCATCCTTTTATTAAAACTAAAAATTAAATATATTCTTATTATACTTATTTTATTTCCTTTAGATTGATTGCTATTTGTCATCAGCGCATCACATCTTTTCAAGAGCGCCGGCAGAATAATATAAAAGGGGGTGCAACCCTCTAAGAAACTACCCCCCCCCCAAAAAAAAAAATTTAAAAATATACTGTTATTACATTTTGTTTTGTTATTGCATGTACTTTCTTTTGTTAATTTTATTCAAGATACGTTTCTTCATTGTTAACAAGATATTTAAAAAAAGTATGAATTTCTTGTACTTGCAAATCTTGTTACGAGGAACTGTATTGATGGCGCTGGCATAGCTACTGACTTTGTAACACAAATAACTACAAACAGTAGTTTCGTGTACTAACGTGTTTGTGCACGCTTAACATTGGTATTTATTGTGTTGAGGAAGTTTTATAGTTGTGAGAAGTCAGTTTGTGTTATACACATGTGTTAAACTAAATAACTAATAGAAAATATAATGTTATTTATATTTTATTAAATTAAATTTAAAAATATAGCTTAGATATCTGCCCAAGAAAAAAATCTTTTTTTTACAGTTTAGATAAAAAATTACTTACGAGTGTTCGACTTATGAATAGATTTTACAAATTGACTGCATTCTGATATTTTTTGTAAGAAAAAAGTAACTTTACATAAATATTTTTTTACAGATTTATGTATTCAATTTTTATTTAAGTCTTCAATCAGTATTTACAATAATGAATTATCAATGAATACATCGGTTTAGTTATTAAGGCCACACCGTTTTATCCATCTGTAGCGGGTGCAATCAAAATCGGCCTAACTCATCCAGCTACTATGTGCACTATTGAACGCACTTTAGACACATCAAAACATGAAATCGGTCTGCAATGTTTCACTAGAGATTAAGTAGTTTGTGCATGCTCAGTGTGCGTAAGAAAAGAATAAAAGATGACTCAGAATTCATTGAAAAAGTTTTAAACAGATTTGGACAGCAAACAAGACGATTACAATTCTTGTTTGATTAAACAATTTTTTAATTGTTATGTATCAATAATTACTTAATTATTTGTTTTTGAATAAAAATATTTTTAATAAGAAATTTTATAACAAAAATTGTCTTTCTGTATCTCTTTAACTGTTTAAAAAAAAAGGCCAGGGAGGTGCAAGTGCAATCCCCCCCCCCTGCCGGTGCCCTTGCATCTTTTTACGTAACATATTTACTTTATATGTTAAATAATGAACAGTAAATGATGTAGCAATAAAATAGTGAGAATATTTCTGTATCATGATCTGTTTCACGTACTATGACCCAACCACCAAATGAATTTTAAACTTGCAAATTTATTTAAAAAAAAGATTAGCCAGAGGGTGGCAACTACTTATACCCTTTCAGATGGTCCCTTTATGTGATGCTCTTTCATATTAGTTTCTCACGGGTCACTCCTCAGAAGTTGCCAAAACTTGGTGATTATTCTGCCGCGGATCACAATACAGAAATTTTCCCTGTTTGTACATCAAAGGAGTCTGTAAATTGTGTATATAACTGTCTATTATTAAAATTGAATCACAATCACATAGCGGTTCAGTCCCTTAACTCTCTTTTTTTTAATCAAAACATTGAAAGGTCTATAGTTTCATCAAAATTTTTAGAATTATATATAGCTTTTATAATTTGGTTTATTTTCTGCTGATTTTAAGTCAATTTAAACTAATTCACATCTTAACTTCAATTTTTATAATCTAATGGCTAATATACAATATAATCTTATTACTAATGGTTTAAAGAGGTTGCATAATCCAACTAATTTTTTGTACCTGTATTTTTTCAGATAATTTCAAGACCCTATTCCTTATAGAAATTGAACTAAAAGTCTGTTAGTTTTGCCATTCTTAGTTTTGTATTAATCTTTTTATTTTCAACCTAGATCTTTCAGTTGTATTGATGATACATCTAAAATGGAATTCTGGTTTTCATAGTAGTATTATAAATACGAAAATACATGAAACTTACTCTTTTTTTTTATGTTTCAATTATAAATAATCGAAATAGACTATATTCTTTAATTTAAAATACATTTCTTAGATTACTTAATTCGACACCCGCTGGCTGAGAGGTAGCTCTCCCGTGCCACAGATCCTGGGTGCGATCCTCGGGCCGGGCAAGGTTGACTCAGCCTTTCATCCCTTCTGTGGGTCGATAAATGAGTACCAAGCATGCTTGGGAACTAAACACTGAGGGTTCTGCTGAGCACCTGACCAGAACATCTGCTCCTGCACCCCAGAGCCCAAGGTCAAGAAAACTGAGATGGGCACAGTGGCCCTTGTCTCTGTATGGGCTGTCGTGCCACTGAGTTTAGTTTAGATTACTTAATTCAGGATTCTGTTGCTGTTTCTCATCCCCACTGGTCTAGTGGAGCTAGACTAGGTCCATGAATCCATTCACCTTCAGGAAATCAAAAAACAAGATTTGAACCGACAGAAGTTGTCCCCTAACCCTTTATTCCATGAGTTCATTCTGTTTTCTTGAGTATATTATTTGTTTTTATATCCTGTCTTTTCTTTTTTTTTTCTATTTATCTTTAAGGGGGAAAGCATTATTCATGTAAAATAACACTGGTATAACATTATGTTGATAGCATTAGTATTGATTTCTAAAAACAACCATGTTCTGATTCCAACTCAATATGAGATCAGCAGTAAAAGGATTATAATTAAACAATTATATTTTGTTTGTATTTAATTTATCTTCTTATGATTATACATGTTCAATAATATTTTCAAATAATATTAGAAATTTTCTTATTATAGGATTGCTCTTGTTAGAAACCTTGCAAAATGGAATGCACAAGTTTAAATACCAAGCGAGGTAAACTGTTACATGTTATTCAAATAATTTATATTGTAAAGAAATTTCGCTTCTCTAATTGTTTTTGGAGAAAGTGAGTTAAAGAAAAAAGAATATTTTTATTATGATAATGAATTAAATTAGATTGATTTTTATTAATTGCGTTAGAAATTTTAATTATTATATGGGATGCCTGCCAATTTTACTTTAATTTTTTTGTTTGTGAATGGTTAAATTATATTACTCTAATACAGAACTAACTATTGAATTAAGCATTGTTAATGCCTTTGAAAATCTGATTCCTTAAAAAGAAAAATTATAGTCTTTGATTGTAAAAGATTTTTAAGAGCTGTACTTTAATAGCATCTAAAACAGTGGCACATATTAGTATAGAGGCCTTAAGCTCATGTTGATTATGCAAAACAAAGGAGTATATTTTACAAAATTGATATCAGGGTATTAATTTTTAAAGCTTAAGTTACTGAAATTTTCAGCTTTGAACACACACTCAGAATTTAAAAAAGCAAAATTGAGTTGTTGTTTTTTTAACCCAAGGTTTTAATATTTTATATAATCACTTATTATATATTTTTAAAATCCTTAACAAAAAAAAAATAAAAACAGAGAAATTAATATTTAAGGGGAAAATATACAAAACTACTTACAAAATCTATTAATAAACTCATGTAATAACCATCAAAATAAGTTTAAATGGAGGTTGAATCTTGTAGGTGTTTTCTAAAAATGTCCTCTTGCTTTGATTATTTTTGAATGCTAACTTCGGTGGAGTCACTGCTATGATAAATCAGTTTTTTTTTTTTTAATTGTTCATCACTTTAATTATAAATTAGTACCAGTATTGTATAGTTATTTTTTTAATTCTCTATGGAGCTCCTAGATAAAACTGCACAAATAGAAAACTTCTCCATATTAATGTATTTAGTAGTGTAGGGAGAAGTTAGTTTCGCATGCATGTGTCCCAATTCAAATTGAGTTTGATATTGTAAGTTACAACCTTTATTAAAATGTTGAAAAAAATTTTAATAATTAAATTTTTACAAATCAAATTTTATTTAAGCACTCAGCAAAACACAAACTTTTTTCTTTTACTATATTAATTATTTTGAATAATCTTTTTTAATTATTTTAAGTTGTTTAAATAATCTTAAAACGCATAATATATAAAAAAAAAAAATTTAAAATTTTTTTTCCAAAACAATGTATTCTGACATAGTCTGTGCTAATCTCAAATATTTTTAAACATATTTTAATAAATACACTAATACATTAAAAGGAGCAATTTCTTTGTGATGGTAAAAACAGCATGGAAAGTTTGAATAAAACGAAAACAATGTATATACTGTTTTAGCAAAAAAAATCTTTATAAAATGTTATATTGATCTTGTTGAGCAGCAACACTGTTGTATAATTTAAGTTGAATCATACTTAAAAGTTTAAGTAATTTAATGTATAAATATTGTAATGTGGGAAGCTTATTTAATTCAATATAATTAAAAAGTGTCTTCATTAGTACCTTCATAAGTTTTAAGTTTTTTTTTAACAATATTACTTGGAGCATAAGATATCTTTGCATATGTAGAACTGACACACACACACAAAAATTTAGATTTTTAGTAGCGTAACATAAAAAGTTTTTAAGATTCACTGTCCCTTTAAATTGAACATATTGTATATAAATATTTTTTTTGATGATACTTAGAAAAAAAATTTTTTTAATTACATGGTACCAAAACTTTTATTTGTGTGATAATTAGGTATACTATTCTATATTCTTCAATTTATGCTACAGTTTTGTGGAAAGGTAGGCAGAGTTTTCAAAATTTCGCCTATTATAAACAATTTGCAATAAACTTAAACTTCTGTGCATATAAATAACCGAACTTGTGAAGTTCTGTGTTTGTAACTATTATAAACTGCATGAGAAATGATCAAATGAGCAATCGCATAATATACTAAAGAAATATAGTTCAGTACCCTGGCTAAAAGTTTTTGAAATTCGCTCCAAGATGCTCTGATGATTATGTTAGAAAGCAAACAAAAAAAAGTTTATCTGTTTTTAATCTTAAAAGAAGAAAGAAGATCCATCCTTCTCTTTTTGTTATAAATCAACAATTTTGTGTTGAAATACAATGTTTTGAAAAGCTTTTAATTTTAATACGAAATATTTTCCATCACTGGTCCCACAATATTTTTTACTGTAACTTTTTCATCAGGATAAAAATTCATATGAAATATACATTTAGAGATTGGGAATTTAATTAATACATTTTAAGCGAGCTGTGCCTGATAGCTCAGGGGGTAGAGCATTTGCCTTCCAATCAGTGAGCTGGGTTCAAATCCCAGCAATGGCTGGTCGATACGAATTTGGCATTCGACTTGCACAATCGACAGTGCTGGCATAAAATATCCTCAGTGGTAGGAATATGTCCTTCTGCCATCAGGCTAAATGTGGGAGGTTTTCATGGTTTTCCTCACCATGTAATGCAAATTTGGGTTAGTTCCATTAAAAAGTCTTCCACAGAGGCAAAATTCTCCCAATACTTGATCCAGGAGTTCCCTTATCTTCTGGATTGGGTTCAAAATTACAAGTCTACGGTGTTGAAGGTTAGTAGTCGTGAATCCAAAAGATTAGGTCGGCTGTTTAACAATGGTTATAAAATAAAATAAATTATATTTTAAGCAGGACAATTAAACCATATTCAATAAAGAATATTCCCTAAGTTTCAATAGATCGTAAATTCTATTTTATTAGGCTTTGTTTTTCTTATAGAACTATTTAAAATATTGATAAAATAATTATTATTAGATAAAGAACAATGATTTCACGTGAAAACTGTAAGCTGGATCGTTGGAGAGTCGACTGGCAAATTATTTTTTACCTTTCACAAGTTAAAAGAATTTGGTGCCAGCTCCCAAAACTCTGTGTTGCAAACCTGATCTAATTGTCCCCCAGTGTTGGTTTTCTTCTACAATCTATGCCAACCTTTCCTGTTATTCAGATTTATGTGCATTAAACCCTTTATTTTATTTTCTGAAGCTATGAGTGGACATAGATCATAAGATAGATCTATGGCTACGTAGACCAGAGGTGGGAAGTAAACTTCCCACAGCTTTATAAAGTGTTTATATCATACCTGCTTGAGAAACAATGACTTAAATTTGTATTGCTGTAAACTTTTCATATTAAATTGTTATTTATTCAACTTGTCTTTATGTTTTCTAGAATTTCCAGTTATAAAGACAATATACCTAACGAAAATTGGAAATTTAAATTATAAAGATGATACTAACTCGAATCAGCCTGTCCATGAAGTCCCTACATCATCATCTGTGAGCTTTGATCCTTCATGCGTACAAAAAAGAAAAAAATCAAGATACCCCTGTGAAGTGTGTCAAAAATATTTCCCTTCTAAAGGTCATCTTCAGATACATATGAGGACACATACTGGTGAAAAACCATATATTTGTTACTTGTGTGGAAAAGATAGTGCTCGATTACATGATCTGAAAACGCACATCTTAACCCATTCAGAAAAAAAACTCTATGGTTGTACTTTTTGCCCATCACAATTTAATCAAAAAAGTAATTACACTCGCCATTTAAGACTGCATATACGATCGGATGGAATGAAATCTAAAAAGAAATTGAAAAAACATATTTGCGAGGTTTGCCAAGAAACCTTACCTTCAAAAACAGCATTATATAGCCATCAGTTTGCTCACTTTGGAAAGAAGCCTTTCACGTGTGATGAATGTAATAAAGGATTCACTAGACAATATGATTTGAAAGTTCACCTTCGAATACATACTGGTGAAAAACCTTATACCTGTAAAATTTGTCATGTCGATTTTCGCCAACAATGTAACTACCGTAGGCACTTAAGAATACATGAGGGAAAGTAAATCTTTTCGTTGTTTTGTAATCTTTTTCTTTTTTTTTTACTTGGATTGAAAATGCTCAAATTTTTATGTTAATTGCATGACTTTCTTTGTTAGAAATAGTTATCTATAGTGTTTCTTATGTTTTAACTTCATATTATGTGCGTCAAATCAAAATAATGCTCTTAATACATGAAAGAAAATAAATGTTTTTGTTATTTCGTACTTCTCTTTTACATGATCTATTTTACTTTGACTTAGAAACTGAAAATAGGGAAAATGCTTAAATTTAATTAAGTTTATAATGAATGATGTTCTATTGTTACCAATCAATTTAGAGATATACATTGTTCTTAATGTGTCTTAATTCAGTATTTCATATGTCAAATCAAAATAAGACTCTTAATATGTGGGAGAAAATAAATATCTTATACTTCATAATCCTTTCTACTTGGTTTATTTCATTTTTACTCAGAAAACCGAAATAGTAAAAATGATCCAATTTAATTATGCCTGTAATGAAAGATTTTTTTCCTGTTACCAATTCATATAGTGTTTTAAATGTGTCTTAATTCTGCAAATTTCATGTCAAATCAAATCAGTGAATTTAAGAATACTTGAAGGAAAATAAATTTTGTAATCCTTCCTACATGGTTTATTTTATTTTACTATGAAACTGAAACTGGTAAAAACACTCAAATTTTTTATTAGAGTTATATTGCATGATTTTCTATTATGAGGAATTATTTAAAAAATATGTAATTTTTTTAATGCGTCTTATTTTTTATGCCAAATCTGTGTTCATGTTCATATTTCTCTTAATAGAGTTTTTCATGTTAAATGTAATACCAAATCTGACTACTTATTTTAAAAATCTTGAGTATTTACTTTACACAAATATTGATATGTACAAAACTGTGTCATACTTTTTGAATCTGTTAACTTATTTAGAATCAAGCTCATTTGTACAATGAATTAAAAATAAATTTTAATTAGTTAAAGAGTTAGGTCTTATTTTTTTCATTTTAATGAACTTTGTATAATTGAAATTTTTTGTGCTCCTATTTCATATTAATCATCACATATTTGTACCTAAATCTGTGACTTGAATTCCTGAATATTTATTGTCCAATAACTTTCACGCTAATTCTGTAGGTCATGTGCAGAATGGATTTAAAGTATCACATCTGAGAACCAATAGAGCCAAATTTAAATAATTACAATTGTTTAGTTAAATGCAATACCAGGATTCTGATAGAATTCAAAGTTTTTAAAGGAATGAAATAATGTTCTGACTAAGAATCAATACAATGACAGCACAAATATTCTCATTTATGTCTTCTTTTTTTTCCCCTGTTTTATCTGCATTTAGCATTAGTATTTAACTACATTCCAAATAATTGGATTATTAAAACTTTCATCAAATAATTGGTGAATTCTTAAAACTGAATTATGAAATTATGAGAAAGGATTGTGTCTATATATAACCCCTGTCGCAGAAACTATGCCACACCACAGTTAAGTGTTGACTACTTTTTGCTGCTTTTTATATAGATATTAAAAATAACAAAAATACTAGAGAGGAAAGTAATGTTCTTTTTTTTCTTTCTTTAGGTTGCATAATTATAATGGTTATAATAAAACACCAAAAACTATTTGCTTCCATTTCTAGTTTGTGATCTCTGAAAAGTTTTTGTTTTAAAGCTAGACTAATTAATGTTCACAAAATAGTTTGGTTTTGAACTAATGGACGTTGACAAAATTCAGACAATGATGCCTTAAATTCTGCAAATTATTTATTGTAATGAAATGCAGTATTCTCATTTTCTCTTTATATATTATGAACACATAATTAATAGTTGAGTGATATAATTAAGTTTCTATAAAAAAGAAATTTAATTATAGCATTTCTTTCCTTTTAAACTTTATTGATTGTAACATTATTCATTATTTTTGCAGGTATCTGATCAAGTGGTCTCTACTTACATCAAGTTGCTTTGTGTCTTAGCCAAAATTATGCAATTTAAATATATATATTAATCTGCTCGTAATATATCCTTAAATGAATTTATCTGTTTAAAAAATGTTTTTGTGTGTGTTAGTCAAATGAATATAGAATGATATAAATGATATAGAAAATGATGTTCAGATATAATATCTTAAATTCAATTTCTTACAATTAGGAGTAATTTGAAAAGTAGACACATTTTTTTAATTTTTTTCTGCAATTAAACCTCAAGGAAAGACCACTTCTATTTACGACCACTTTTGGGAGGCGCGGAATTTTTTCTTAAGATTTTGTGTTGAAGAAAACCTTTAGGAGAGACTACTAAAACCTCTCCCAGTGACCAAGCAAACATCTGCACTAAATGCAAAAAAGGTCAAATAAAAAAAACATCTGAACAAAAAATTTTACAAAACAAATAAGTAGATTAAAATTTATTCAAAAATATTTGTGTGAGGCTCTTATTTAGATAGCTCTTTTTGGCGATACAACCTCATGTTACAACTGTTGTGTTGCAGTCAGAGTGCACTAGAGGTGATGCTATCAATGATTTATTTTTAGAGTTGAAAGTTAAATTAGAAAAAATAGTTCTTTTAGAAAAAAAAAACATCTTCTCACCTTTTAATTTTTACTAATTTTTAAGATATTAAATAAAATGCAAACTTAAACAAAAAACATAATTGCTTACTTATTTAAAATAACTTTGTTATTCATAATTGTTTTTACACATAAATTCATAATTGTTTTTACACATAATTATATCAGTTGGAATAATTTTTTAAGACGCTAAATTTTATTCATAGATCCGACTTTTCATGACATCTACAGAAGTGGCATTTCCGCACCAAGAAAATCTTACTGACTAAAATTAAAATCGTTTGCAAAAAATCATGTACCTTTGATAACAATTTTGAAGTCAATGTAGGTGACCTCTTAGAACGGCCAACCTCCATCAACGACCATTTTACTGTGGAACGAAAAGGGGTCACTCCCGAAAAGTTTCACTGTATAACAGTTATGAAATCTTTATCAAGTTTCTTTTTACGCCAATCTGGCGCATAAGGCTTTAAGTCTCTTCCACCATCACTTGCTGTCCATAGCACCTCCATAGCCAAGCTTGAGCAAGACCATCCAAGCACATCTCTTTCTCCCAATATCACTCATCGCCATATTAGTTTCGGTCTTCCACTCTTCCTTCTGGTGAAAGTAATGAAATAGATACGGAAAAATAAATTTACATTTTTAACAGACCAACTTTTTAGGGAATTTTCATATTACCTTATTTGAATTAAAATATTGTTTATAATTAGTATAACTGATATATACTCTTTTAAAGATTATTTCTTTTATTTATAGCATTGCTTCATTATTTTTTTCTTTTTCAGTTATTACACTTCAAACTGGATGCTCAGAACTGGCAACTATTGAGGCAAAAAGTGACGAATTGTTAATAGGAGTTGAAATAAAATCTGTCAGTGATGATCTTTCTGAACTTATGTCCGATGACGACATTGATGAGAAAAGTAATTTCAGTTCTTCATTACGGATGTCAACAAGACCTAGGAAATTTAGATGTAATGTTTGTTCAAGAAAGTTTGAAGCTAGATGTCATTTGATTACTCATATGCGAACTCATACCGGAGAGAAACCATACGTTTGCTATGTATGCGGCAAGAGAAGTGCCCGATTATATGATCTAAAAACTCACATAATTACGCATTCTGGAAAAAAACGATACCCATGTAATGAATGTCCTAGTTCCTTTAATCATAAAAATGATTTTGTTAGGCATTGTAAGTTGAATCATCAAACAGCAGAATCAGAAGGCAGTACCGAAACCAAAATTCGAACATGTGACATTTGCCAAGAAACTTTTCCTGACAAAAAGTCTTTGACTATTCATAAAATTGTGCACGAGGCACAGAAATCCTTCCCTTGTGATGTTTGTGGTAAGGAATTTATGAGACATTATGATTTAAAGGTGCACATGCGCATACACACGGGTGAAAAACCGTATGTTTGCACTATGTGCGGAGCTAGTTTTAGACAGCATAGCAATTACAGTCGACATCTTAGACTGCGTCATGGACAGGAAGAATGAAATATGCATAAAAAAGTTAAGTAACACATTAGCTAATGTTAAGTTAAAAACTGTGTTTTAATATTCTATGTAGGATTAGTTTTCGATAGCGAGCAATTATTGTCGACTACTTAGACTGGGTCATAGACAGGAATAGAATAGAATATGCTTAAAAAAAAGTTTATTTTTTAATTTTAAAAGTTGACCAGTTAACTTTATACCTTTTTTAATATTTTAAAATATATCTGTTAGTATAAAAGTAAATTTGTTTTTTACAATACATGTTTATTCATAAATCTCCCTGGAGTTACAAGTTATAGTGAAAAAATAAAGACAAATGTGGTAAAAATGGACAATTATGCCCTTACAGGTGTTTCTTGGTCACACTGCGTACATTGTGATACTTCCTTACAGACTATTTAACTATCAACGGTATTAACAGCACTTATGATCTTTTCGCCTACAGTTCTTCTAAATAATAGTAAAGTTGATAAGAAAACATAATCTTTTACATAGCCCCACAAAAAATAACAAATACCTGTGAAAATATTACATAAGCTTTGACATATGTAATATTTTCTTTGTGTACATGTCATAATCAGGGAGTAACTGGACTACTGTATTAATGTATGCCGTGTGTCCAAAGGTTCCCTCGTAGAATACCTGAAAGAGCTGTAAATAAAACTTAAATTGTCATTTATTATTTAGGGCTACTGAAACAATTCAGAGCAATTGATTGATTATTTAGTAAAACTTGATCATTTAGTGCAAGATTTGTATTTGTCTCGATTTTTTTTATTTTAGTCTCAAAAATCCATTGGAACTTACAAATAGACCTTGTTCCTAAATTAGTTGCATGTTTTTTCTTTATTAGCCATAGCTTTTTACTTTTAAAAATACTGAAGAGACTATCAGGAAACCCTGCATTATAATTGGAAGTTTTCTGCCTCCAAAATTTTATCAGGGGCATAAAGTATGAGATTTTCTGTGGTTTTTTTTTTTAGATTTTTTTTTTCTATTCTTGTTACCAATATTCTTGAAAAGTAATATCGACTAATATAATGTAAAGCAATTTATATTTGAATCAATCTAAATAATTATATTAGCAATTGTATTTTTATATATGTGCATATCTGTTTTTCTAAGATTGAATTCATTATCTCTGGGCATCAGAAGACATGCGTTGTAAAATGACATGATTTATATTTTGTGAACTTGTGTTTAATGCCTGGAATAAATAAATCGTAACAATTATATTAGATTTATTCAACATTTACTATATATTTTTGCAGACATTTCCCTCCCTATTTTTGTTATGTATGATTAATAATTCGTGAATTGAAGGATGAATCTTTTAATATGATCTAATTTTAGATTCTTCATCAAATTGAATGCGAATATAGTGCTCTACAGTACTGGAGTCGAACAAAATAATGGAAACAATTCTATGCTAACTCATTTTTTAGTGAGAAAAGAGAATCATCTAATCATAAATTTAGAAGCGTTTATTATCTGCAATATTTTATACTTATCAATGAGTTTTAAAGCTTTCTGAGGTTTGAGGAACCGACAATAACTTACATCGAAAATGTATTTTAACACCTTATGCCAAAAAAATTTAACTCTAAATTTGTAACAATTAGTTTGGTCTTGATATGTAATGATCATACAAAATTTCGAAAATTAAGCTTAAATATTTAAGTATGGGTATTTTTATAATAAACCAATCTTATGCTTTTTGCTATAACTTTAAAAATATTGAATAAAATTAAACAAAATTTTTGGTGAAATTTAAAATTAATTTCAAAATTATTGCTTTAAAACTTTAGAAAAATTTGTTATAAACTGTGCACAATATGAGTAATTTAATTAGTTCATTTATACTATGCATGCGCGAGAAATTTTTTTATTTGTTTTCTCTTAATTTCATAGTAAATCGTATTTGGCAACTAATAAGAAAAGTCCGATTTGAATATCTTAGAATGTTTCAAACCATTTTCTAAGCAGTTCTCGTACTTTTTTAAAAAAAAGCTAAAATGATAAGGGGTTTACCACAAATTTTATTTGTATTATTAAATAAGATTTATTAAAAATGACACCAGTATTATTGGAGATACTCCCCTATCTTTCCTTTTGCATATTTTCTTTACTTGTTGAATTATATTTTGAAGTATGAATGAACGTTTATTGTAAGGTAATCATCTTTTGTTATTTAATTTTGTCTTGTGATAGAAATAATATTTGTAGAATACTCCATATCATTTTAAGTTTCTTTTAAAAAGTCGAAAACTTCATAGAAAACTGCTTGCAACTTTTTAATTTTTAAGATATTCAAATCGAATTTTTTCATTAGTTGCCAAATACGATTCATTACAAAAGTTTTCTCGCTCATACGCAGTATAGAAAACACTGGCATCTACAGTTTCTTCTCCTTATCCCAATGCTCAGACATCACAATATGACTAAATACACAAGTGGGCGACCTTTGTGCTCTTAAACGTTGTTTACCTTAGTTTATATCATAATATGACGTTAACGATTTTACGTTGCACGCTTTCGTCAACAATATAATGCACATGTTGAACTCTGAGAGATAACAGAAAAGATATGTTAGTAGAAAAATAAACAAATCCGTTATCAATATTGTGTTTCTATTTTTAAATAGTTTATATTTTTGGTTTTTATTGTTAGATTTATTTTCAATTTCTTTGTTTGAAGTTGCTTATTATTTTCTTTATTGTTTCAAGTTCCTGGCGTTCATAGTTAGTGATGTTTAATTTCCAATATGGACAATTCAACCATTAACACTTTTAAATGTTATGCCTCTGAAAATATATTTTTTTCATATCAATCTTTTCGAAAACACACCATTAAAAAACATCCTAATATTGATCAACAAACACCAAATCAAAAACTTATTTTCATACTTGTAATGCGTTTGGAGTGAATTACTATGCGGGAGGAAATGTTAATCATTGGCTTTATTGTGGAACTGGCAAACGTCATATTTGATTCATTTAAAAAACGCAGTACCCTCAGAAAAATTGACATTCCAGATAACCTTTGTCATTTAAATTATTTCATAAAAGAAATACTAGGTTACTAATAGTAACCTAGAATTTCTCTTATTACTGTATAATGTAATCCAAGTAACTACTAATTCATTGT
Organism: Parasteatoda tepidariorum; assembly: GCF_982258835.1. Taxonomy (NCBI): domain Eukaryota; kingdom Metazoa; phylum Arthropoda; class Arachnida; order Araneae; family Theridiidae; genus Parasteatoda; species Parasteatoda tepidariorum. Next base: position 8,730,470 of record NC_141762.1, read on the forward strand.
GCAATTTATATAAATGTCTGTAATAAATAAGAGAAAATAATATTTTTATTTATTTAGAAGCTACGGGTTAGTTTCAAAGAAGGACGGGTACACTGTTGATCAAGCCGTCCCCGGGGACAGGTAAAATTTTTTGAGTTTTTTCGAGCCCTGGTCCAGAGTATACCAGGCAGTGGCACTTAACTTTTAAAAAAACTTCAGTATAGGGTATACCGGGCAACTGTGTTCTGGGCAGTGTCACTTAACATTAAAAAAAAAAAAAAAAAAAAAAGCAGTATAGGGTTTACAGGGCAAATGTATTCCGGGATATGACACTTCAAAAAAAAAAAAAAAAACAGAGTAGTGTATACCGAGCAGGCTCTTAACCTTAAAAAAACCTAAGTGTATGGTATCCTGGGCAATTGTGTACCGGTAGGGGCACTGGACCTTAAAAAACACTAGTATAGGGTAAAATTGAACGACAGCACTCAATTCGCTTGATTAATCTGATAATTAAAAATAATAAACAGCAATTATTATGAATAACAACATTTGATACACTAATATTTTCATTAAGCAGAAGGACTGTAATAATTCTCTCTACACAACACTGTTTTTACTTCAATTTTTAATCACTTCTTTGTCAGAGCAATAGCCCCTTGCAGGCCTTGGCTGCCAACTCACTCCAATTTCTAATCTTAAGTTTTTTTTAATCCCATCGCTTTTCAAAAAAAAAAAATAATAATATTAGAAAGAAATAGCAGCTTTGAACTAAAATATTATCTCTTGAAAAAAAAGTATTCTAATCCTTTCCAAAAAAGTTTTTCCAACAGACATATAAACAAAACCATGAAATCTGTCTAAAGAAAATTTGGGACTCTGTAGCACCAAGTTCAATTAAATAGAAAGATTATCAAGACATATAAATTTTATTTATTAAGTACTATAATATTTTGAGAGACATACACATAATACCAAGAAATAATTACATCATTAACATAAAAATATATGCTTAAGGCAACTTGAAAAATAAGTGTGGATTAAAGATCTGGTAAAAAAAATTCATTTGCACATTTATTGTTAACATAATATGTTATTATGCATTGGAAAGAGAAGACAAGAAGCTATTTAAAAGAAGGAAAAAAACAAAGTGCATATATATTAGTTTTCATAAAAACAAAATTTCAAAGAATAATTTTTGTAATTAATTTTTAACTGCTCTATAAATATTGTTTGATTTTATGGAGTATTTTTTAAGTTATAGCAAGAAAAACTAAAGACAAAAAATTAGTTCTTTGACAAAATTATCCAAGCCTTAAATATTTAACATAGGCTTGCGAAATTTTGTTCAATTAACAACCCAAGTAACCGTTACAAATTTATTATTTCTTTTTTCGGCTGTGGTATTCAAAAAAATTATTTTCGTTTATAATTTATTGTCGGTCCGTCTTACCTTCATTAAAAATGAGAAATCGCCTGATTTCAACACTTCTGCTGAAGTTATAAAATTAAATGAGTTAGCTTTGAAGTGCTTCTATTGATTTGTCCATACCCTGTACTTTGAAAGAGAAATATCTTTTCAGGTGAATTCTAATTTTATTACCTCCAAACTTTATACATCGGAAGTGGTAAGAAAACTGATTTAAAGTTGATTCTACATTTATAAAAGTAGGTATTTCTGAATGCTTTAATTTCACTCACCAGTCAAAGGAAAGAGTCCGTTGGAAGAGAGAAAAGCTCTTCTTGTGTACTCCAATATGAATAGAAATTTCTTTAAAACCCTTTCGCGACGCAAAGCGCGAAAGCGCGCTTACCGCTAAGGCCGGCAGTCTCTATAGCGTGTGTCTCCCCAGGGCCGGAGGGTTTTTCGATGTTAAGCCTAATTCCATGAAATTACCGAAATATCAGCGCGTTGTTTAATATTGTTCTGTAGAGTATTTAAGTGACATATGCTTTATATATATTTCTATGGATACTTTATTTACTTAAGTTATTTCTTGTTTAAATGTATATTTTACATATTTTATTTTCATTATAGTGTCACTATCACTACTATCCGAATCTGTTTCAGAATCAATGTCTGAAATATTTTGCATAATTTCCTCTATCTCCAGCTCAGTCAAAATTTTTCGACGCTTCGACATTCTAACGGTAAAAAGAAAAAAAAATTCAAGCCTACAAGATCTAATTATCCACTAAAAACTAATCCGAAAATCGAAAGTAGCGAGAGAAAAAAAAAAACTCCCTTACTTACTGTGAATAAATATCACGTGCTAATTTAAAGAGCCCTCATAAAACATTCCCCCCTCCACTCCTTCCCCTAAAAACCACGTGACTGCACTTTCATCTTGAGTAGAAGGTCAAATCTACATGTATCTGAAACCATATGGACATACAATGCCATCTTTTGGAAGAAATTTCATTTTTTAAAACGTTCCGAAACGCTGGCACAAATAAGTGACGGTCGGGGGTGAACGAGAAAACTCACTGACACGCGGGTGTGTCGGTCGGGAAGTGAGCGCGTTTCTTGCTGGCACATATATGTGACAGTCGGCTCGAAAGGGTTAACTTCATGTATGCGAAAGGTTTTTCTGAAAAATGACCACCCATATTAATCCTTTGTTCAATATGGATCTGATCTTGCCGATGATCTAATTGCATCCAGAATCTATTTCTTTTTAGACTATGTTTCAATGGATTATGTAATGACATGAACTTGTTAGATTCTGATATATTTGGGGCAACAAAATTGAATTCGCCGATGTAAATTCATCTCAGAAAGTAGTTGTAAAGAGGCAGCTATGTTCCTATGATAGATGCTTAGAGAAGCAATTAATCTGTTCATATTTAATGCAAAATGAAAATTCGAATCTATATCTTAATGCAATGAGATTAATTTTTGGAAAGCATGTGAACAAAAACAGCAGGCTATTACAGATTCAGATTATTATATTAATCCCAATTTGGGCAATACATCAATTTACTGTTGTTTTTTTTTAAAAGCTTGTCGCAACATTTACGTGACTTTATTTAAAAGTGATGTGAGAATTACAATTAAAACTGTCTTAAGAAAAAATTTTAGTGGCAAAACTAATATCCCCACCACAAATTAGGCAAGATCAAGTATTTGTATGAATGCAGCAAAACTTGTCTCAGATGGGATACAACCCATAATAACTAGAGAACAAATCTTTAGTCTAATCAACACATTTTTATGCTTGAAATTTTAATGACGATTCCGCATTTAATAGATAATTAAATTAAAACAAAGCTTGCTAACCAGATTAAATAAGACTTACCTAAATATATTACGAACTTCACAGTAAAACAATATTCCACTATTCTTAATTTACGTTTTTAAAATTCGTCAAGCTTGCAAGACAAATAGTAAACGTAAAGTGTTCCCAAGTATTCATATTCTGAGTTGGCTCTTTTATGCATTACTTCATAACGCAATTTTTTATCAGGGTTCATACAGAGATCAGAAAAATAAATCCAAGGAGTCCAAAATTTTAAGGACTTATCAAAAATTAAAAAACTGAGTATAGATAGTTAACTAGACAGTTCTTTTTAAAATTAAAAAGCAGTTATTATAAGTAACTTGTACAGCCCTTTTGAAATAAATTTTGACTTAGTTTACTTTCCCGAGTTATCACTTTTACACATGAATACATTTTTCAATTACAAATATTTTAATAAATCTAGTTTAAGTACAGATGTTAAAGACTACATAAAAATCTAAGGCATTTAATACAAAAAAAAAAAAAAAAAAAAATTGCAGTAAATTATGAATTAAGTTTGTTTGCTAAGTCATCATTTTCATTGAGGATTTTTGAAGTCAACAGAGGAAACCTCAAAGAACGAGATCACATCCATTAATAATCATTTTTCTGTGGAAAAAGAGTGGGTTACTCCTGAAAAGATTCACTGCACTGTTTATCAAATCAATGTCTGTTTCACATTAATGTGTTGCAAATACAATACAAATTAGCATCTTAAGGCACTAAGCACCCTGTGGAATATAATAAAAATTCTGCTAATTAAAATGATGGCTACCCATATAAGTAAACTGGTAACACCAATATTTTGAGTTTAAAATGCATGAAGTGTATTCTTTTACACCTGAAATATACAAGTACAAATGCTGAAGTAATAAACAACACAAACACTAGTGAAAAATAACAAAAATTTTATTTTACAAAATTTTCATTTTCCCAGCAGCATATGGCATGCTTTACAAATTGGAGAACACATTCAAATCTACAAGCTTTACATTACAATAAGCCATTTTTACAATGATATTGACAATTATCCTATTTGTGGGAATAAAAATATTAGTACACTATACCAAGTCACCTTACCCATGACTGACATAATTTTTTACAAGATAATGAAAGGAAGTAGAAAAGAGCTTAACTCACCATTTAATGGAATCCTTTCTTCAGAGATGACCATCGCGAATCTTGAGCATACGAGCGAGCGGCAAGACGTCACAATTACGATAATCGAGTAGCGGTTTCGTCGCTGAAATGCTCTTACTCCGAATAACCATTAGCACATTTTTACAAACAGTACATTTCAGGGAGATTCAGTAAAAACAGTACATGTTAGAGAGATTGAGTAACATCATTAGATTACTTTATGCAAGGGAGAGGGGGAAACTCAGTAGTTCCCCAAAAATTGCACCGAGCAGAATTTTGAATAAACATTAAATGATTTTCTCTCTAATATATATTCTAATAAACATAACTTACCACATAAAATCCATATTTTGAAAGATTTGGTATAGCTTATAAGCTTAAGGAATCAATAAACCACAGTAATCTTTCAAAACATAGGTTTAAACATAAGCATAATATATCATAATCTTAATTTTTAAAATAACAGTAAAATTTAAGACATAGCAAAAATATTTTAATAGGCTACAAATTTAATAAGTCTTATCAAGTTCATAATTTTCTTTAACCTTTACATTCAGGCAAAATATTTTTCATCATCATTAGATTAATTAAAGATCCTCTACAATTCTTAAAATGGGAGCTTCTTTTAAAAATTTTATGCTTTATTAAACAATATTGACTATAATTTAGTAATAAAGGTGAATATACTGACATTTTAAAATATTAATTATGCATTTTCTATTTATGTTATTTTTTTCTAAAACTATGAATTTTTTACTAAAATTTGCAACAAAATAAAAATTATTTTCCAGAAATGAAGATAAATCTGAGAACTTTTTCTTAATTTCATTGGATAGGCATAGCTTATATATTAGATAAAAAAAAAAATTTAATAAGCATTCACATAACAGAAAACAGTGATCTTGATAAAACTATAACAAGTACATATTCAAATGAACTAGGAGGCTGTGTTAACTCCTAAAAATAGTAGTGGGTGAAACCCATACTACTATTGTTATCAATTAATGAAAAGAAAAAAAAAACCTTATGAAATATATCGACCTGCCAACTTTCAAAATAGAAACTTAAGAACATTTCAACATTAATAAGAAAGTATTCATATTGATCTATTTTTAAGAGCACAAAATTTAGTAGTTAAGTTAAGCAAATAAAAGGCAGAAAATTTTTTAAGAAATAATGTACCAGAAAATTAATTTTAAGAATATTAAACTTCATTGCATTTTCATTAGGTGACTTAGGTAAGTATTTAATTTCTATTTGCACCTTTCTTTAAAATATAAAAATCAAAGAGAAGCTGTTAACCCTTTATAGACCTAATTGCTCAATTCAAACTAGCATGTTAGAACTTTTGATCCACCAGAGCTATAACTTCTCTTGAAATAAAATATGAATGATACTGATATACTTAACATCTTACAAAATTCAGAGCTTTTTCTCAGTAAGATTACTTCATAAAAATATTTTTTTAAAGGATTATATTTTTCTAGTTTTGAAATATAAAACATTCACATTGAAAATTTTAATAAGATGTAAGGGTGTTGTTGGCAGAGATGATATTTAAAACTCTTAATGTAAAATACTCAGGTATTTTACTATTTATAAAAAGCTGAAATTTAAAATTACAGCAGACCAAGTAGGTAAAAGCCTTATATTTAAGTTATCAATACCTTACAAACTTGTCTCTATGCACTTGAAATAATGCAAAATGAAATTAATCATTTCACATTGACAAGGTATTTCTGAATTAGATTATCTTTATTTTAGATTTTTAAGATGTTTTAGATTTTAAAATAACTGCATCTAAATTAAATTTCTTTAATTTTTTATAAACTTATGTAATGCATAGCTGCCAACTTCTTAGTAACAGAAACATGCATGACAAGCTCATTGTGACTAAGCGAAAAACTCTTGACTAATTAAAGGAAAACTTTCTTTAGTTTTTAATTGTGTACAAATACAAAAATTTATTGTTGATATTACAATTGTGTGAATACAAACCACAATCTGATTTTAAAAACAGGAGAAAACAAACTGCTGTCTGATATTAACTATGCGGATAGAAAGCACAATGTACATTTTAATTAGGTAAATACAAAATCTTAAAGCGCAACTTTTAAATCAAGTAAATATGACAACTTATGATTGTCACTAAAATCACGAGAATAAGAATTCAGATTTAGCAGTTTCAGACACATTCTAAATGACAAAAATATGCCATACTTTGTGGATTATCGACTTTTGATTTCGCGAGTAAATCTCGGGCAGCTATAGTAATGATTAGTTTATTAGCAAATAAATTTAATGGATAAATTATTCCAATAATAAGATAAAGAAAAGTACACACTGAACTCTGCATGAAGACAAGTTTTGTCAAGATGTTGATGCAACCTAATTCAATTCATAAAAACATCCTCCTAAGTCCAAATGAATTTAACAATAAGTCATTACGGCATGATAATTACCTTGCTGTTGAGAGTCCTGTGGTACCAGGGCTGAATTATCCTGGTAACCACTCGGCCCTGGATGAGAAGAGTTCGATTGATCCATATAGACCATCATAGCATTATCATTACTATGAGAGGGTCCTGGAGTGGACATAGGTGGTTCTAAGTCTAATACTTCTGGTTTAATATCTAAAAATCAAAAATAACACGTCAAAAGAGATACAATAAAAACAGACAAATCTGAGTTTAGATATAACTAATAAAATAGGTTGAATACATAGTTAATAACTACAAGTGCATTGATACTTGATCAGTCCAGATAAATGTTAAAGAATTAACTATCAATCGACATAAGACTTTTAATATTATCAGTTAACAGTGTTATAAGTGACCTAATTGCTGCTTTAACATTACACAACATAGGTAACTTTTAAGCATATCCAGAGTAAGAAAAATTTAACTTTTATACAAGATTTATTTACATTTAAAAATTAAATAAGTTTCACAGAACAAGAATACAAATAGAACAAAATTAAGGTTTAATGATTTAGGGATGATTTTCATAAAATCTGCAGCAGAAAAGTCTCAGAAAAAAAAAAGTCACAGAAGGGGACTAACTCAAAGGGTATAACTAGTAGCTACCTGAGGATCAACCTGTATATTTCTTATAAAAATGGACTGGCAAGTTTATACTAATGGGGAGACTAGTTTGTCCAGCAGATCGTTTAAACACAAATAGCACCAATTTTACATTATATCATAATTCATAGTTATAAAATTAAATCACTCGCCCTCCTACCAAAAAAATAAGAGAAATCCCTAAAACCTTCAGTTTCTTGTAAATTTAATACTTCATTCTGAGGAAATATTCAAATTATGGCTTCAAAAGCTATCAAGTGAAATTTCATATTTACAAAATATCTATTCCATTAAAATGCAAAACATCAGAATTTAAAAATAAAATTTAAGATCCAAAATTGTGGCATCAGAAATAAAAGTTAACAATTCAATTCTTACCAACTGGACTATCTGGTTGTTGATTAGATGTATCTGACATAGATGTTGGCACTATTGTAGAATGATCTGTGCTACCTCTAGGCCTCCTCTGCATTTCAACATTTGAAGACCTTCTCCTAGCATTGAGCTGCAATGTATGAGTTTATGCATTTAATAAAATATTAAATAATGCTACTAGTATACATTATTGTTATGGAATCACACTAAAAGCATTTTCTTGAACTTACCTCTTCAGTTGTTAATGTTTGTTCCAGGAGCTTAGTAGGCTCAACCCCAAACTCACTTTCATCAGCAGAGGTTGGTTCTTCTACATGAGGATCATGAGATATCACAGATGAGGTTTTATAAGTGTTCGAACTATGTGAGGGGGTAGATTGCATAGGCACCTGAGATTGCAAACTAGAAAACTGAGAACTAGAAACGTCCATCGTCACATCACCAGATAGTTCTTCAATGTCCGGAGACATTGGTTGTTTGATTTTAGGCTCGTTAGAGTCATCATCACTACGATTAGAGTCACTAAGAGACCGTTTACGTGTTCGACCTCTTCTCCTTTTACTCTGAGGGGGCGAATCCGTCCTAGGAACAGATCTGTGAGTAGGTTCGTCCTGAGCTGAGTTATTAGATTGAGAATCTTTCTCATTTGTCACTTCAGCTAAACCTTTCACTCTAAGTGTCTCTGCTGTTTTCATGAGAGCAGACAATTGGTCTTGAGCAACATTCACTTCACCATGATACATAAACTCAATAATAGCTTTAAGTTCTGTATATTTCATATCTTTTAATATCACAATTGGGTGTTGGCAGGGATTTTCTGAAAACAAGGATTGGAAGAAAGGACTACAAGCTGACAAAACCATTTTGTGCGCCTTTAAGCTCAGACCATCGCAAGCTAGAGTCACATCTACCATTGTTTCGGTAGAGAGGAGGCTTTTGAAAACATCCATCATATTGTTCATATGGTTGTTCCATTTTAAACAAAATTGTTGAGACATGGTAGCACAGATGAGATGAGTAGTTACCTAGAATAATAAAACAATGGCAATTTAATAAAAGTATAGTGCTAATCCATCTGAACATAATATGAATCAAATATTGAAATATCTTTACTGACGCAACATCAAGGCTAAGTCAGCACAGCATACTTTAAAACAAGTCAACACACAAGGAACAAACACGATTTCATACAGGGTAACTACAACATTTTAGACTTTCAAATCCATGACAAATTACAAGAATTTTTCATGACTTATTGAATACTATCTTCTTCCAACAAGTAGTTTTAAAAAGCATTATAATAACATTAATCGAAATGATAGGTATAACCAAAACTTATACTCTGCATCTTCACATTTATAGATTTTAAATTTAAAAAACTCAGTGAAGAATTGAAGCAATAAAAACAATTGAAAAAAATCACAAAAGCAAATAATTTTTTTTCTGCAGAAATATATTCTAAAGATAATTTTATTCCTCATCGAAGAGGAAAGAAACACACCTGATTTTTTGCATTCTCACTACGAAATAAAAAAAATTGCCTAAGACTGGCTTGTGTTATTTAGCTAGAATTTGGACTTGTTAGGAAAAAAAAATCTCAATTCTTTCTTCCATATTTTGTAAGAACACCATAATTTATAAGATACATGATAAAGTATTTTATATTTTAATAAAATATTGTGAGTGGGGATTTTGTTAGAAATTCAGAACACCATGAAATAGGAGGGGAGGGTAAATTCAATTTTAAAATTTAGATTTTTATCGGCGACCTAAATCCATGCCCGTTTCTTTTTTTTAAATAGTTGAAATCATGACAAATTTTGTACATTACCGAAATTAATGACTTTCCAGGTGCATGAACCCTGTTAAATAAGGTAAGAAAGAATTAACATTTGGCAGAGTTCTTATATTCATAATAGAATGAAGAAAAAAAAAACTAAGAATTTCACTTCGTTATAAAAATTGATCCAAGGGACTACTGTGGATAATGCCGCAAAATTAAAAATCTATTGCAACTTTCAATACCGTTTAATCGCAGATAACTCTGCTGCCTTAAAAAATACCCAACAAGGGTGAAATTAATTTATAAGAAGAGTGAAACTTTCATTTCTTGCATTCAAATATTTCAGCTTCAACTTAAAAGGCAAAAATTAATTGATTTAAGCCTGATAGAATTCTGGATAAAAAATCGATTTGACGATCGCGCATTAGCTTACTTCAGCTATCGATCTATAACTTACCGCAATGCGTCATAACGTTACTGCGCACACCGCCTTTACAGATTTCTAATAAAATGACGTGTTACTCTTCAAAAAAAAATTAATGGAACGAAAGGCAATCATAATACTTAGAACTACGAAGAAACAAAAAAAAATTTATAGATTATTAGATTCGTAGAGTATTTAGGATTTTAAAAATCCTGAAAGCAGAAAATAAATTAACTTAATTGCTAATAAGGAGACTGAAATACTACTACGCACTTTTGAATCTGAAAATAGCGAATCATTTTAAATACAAAATAGAAACTTGACAAATTAAATTTTTTTAAATTATCCGAAATAAATCGGGATAATTAAAGAAATGCTGCTAAAAACATAAATTCAGATCTAGATAATCAGCAGGTAAGCGAATTATTATAAGTACACGAATGCGTTTGACTGAATAATGTTAAATTTCGTTCTAAAACGGTATTCTTAATTAAATAAAAAGAAACCTACAACATTTCAAATTAATTTACAAATAAAAATTAAGCATGAATAATTCCCTTACTTAATGAAATGATAATGGAATGAAATATTCGACAGGCTGACTAAGAGTCACATACGTCTACCTTGCACTGCCGAAGACTGAAAGAAAATGGCAAAGTGACGCTAAATTTTCTGTATATATAGTTTATTGGTTGCCAGATTCAAAATAATTCCATCTGCTGAATTTGAAAAGCACCGTTCCCGTTGGCTCAATATTCTCCGATTTTTGCATACATGGCTGGATGGAAAAGAAGCTGGATGGAATTAATATTTAAATTTTAAATAACAACTATAAAAATGTTTCATTTTATTAAAATGCATAAATTTTAAAGGAAATGGTGATGTCAATAAAGATATTCACACTCAACAAAAACTCGTCCACTAATGAGAATCTGATAGGCAAATTTTTCAATTGGTAGTAATACTTTACTCTTATACTTGGTGCAATGCTCTGGTAAAGATTCATAAAGATGACCATCTGTTATCACAATTTTGATCTTCGCAGAGGGGATAGCTCCTCCGCTTCGGTAGCCCGACGAACTGCGTGTGAAGCCGATCACTTTACAGTTTAACGAGAAACGATACCGCGTATTCTTGATCCCATTGCAGGCTCATTAAATGGTCCACTACTCTCCCTCTCACTGATCGCTGGTCAGTAATGCTTAACTTTGGTGTTCTACTGGGAATCGTGTCATTACGATCAGTTCACTGTAAAATATTAAATTTTGAAATTTCACAGTTAGCTTTCAGTTTACCTGATTTTGAGAATTATAATTGCAGTACTGTAAAATGGTTGGCAGGTACTTTATTTATGTCGCACTACAGCTGCATAATTGGTTATTGGCTACGGTCTGTGAAACATCCCGGAGGAGGATCTGAAGATATACGATCACAATTTTTATCCTCTGCAGAGGGGATGGTTACTCGGCCTTGGTGGCTCGACGATCTATGCGAAGTCGAGCACTGCATGGTAGAACGAGAAGCGATATCGGTCACTCTTGGTACCCACACAGGCTGATCAAAGCGGTTACTCAAATACTTAATGACCGCAACCAGTGATGCTAAACTTCGGTGTTCTACTGGGAGCCGTGATTTTACGATCAGTCGACTGCGGGACAAACGATTCAATTTCAAAGAGGCTGGATCGCACTATTTGGTTGAAAATGACAACACTACTAGTGGGTAAGGAGATGGATTTGGGAAAATTGCTGAAAATTTTACCATTAAGCAAATTAGCTTTTGATTTTCCTTGTTTCTATCAAATAAATTCATTATTGATTTTCTTAGTCTCAAGATTGGCGATCGCATCGCTCGAATACACCATCTGGGGAGAAGACCGGTCCCATGCTTTTGGCTCTTCTCCTTACCCTCTCCTCCTCTTTTCAGTTGTATAGGAATGTACTACGATATTTTTCCTTTTCTTAATATTTTTCATTTTTGATTAATAAAAATATTTTTTAAAATTTCCATGATGCTTTCTTTTAGAACTAAGTTTAATGTTGTTTTCAGTTCCATATAGTTTCCCAACTTAAAAGATTTTAATCTATATAAAACTAAAGACAGAAGCTAACGTACTTCCTTCTTCTATGACTCTTCACACGCTAATGAGGAAAGCATGCTAAGTGTTGCCATAGGTAAAGAGTTCAGCAATCGAAAACAATATTGCAATTTACTGAATTTTAGCAGATTCTCCCTTCCCACGAGTAATCGATAACGCTAAAAAGGGAACAGAATCTTACTTTCTGAATTTTCAAATTAACACGGAAATTTTTAAAATTTAATGTTTATTATGTATTGCTTAGAATACGAACATAATTTTTTTTCACAGATTTCTCTCACTTATAGAAAAAGCAGTAAATAATTTTTTTTCCACCTTGTTTGAGAAGTAGTAAGATATTGTTGACATCTCTTTAGAGTACGCTATACGAGTAGAAGAAACTTTTCATCGCAAATTTTCTTTTCCCTAAATAAGTAATTTATAATTTAAAGATTTAAAAAAAGAAAGTTCAGAAAAACCTACAGTAAGCCATGAAGCTTCAATCACTGAAACGAAATTTTCAAAATATCAGAATGAAAGCAAACTATGAAAGGATAACTTAGGATTACGCAATCGGGAAGTTTTCTTCCAATAATTTACAAGCATTTTGATAATTTTAGTATTTTTTTCAGCAATTGAAACTTTATTGTGTGCCTGAACTGAACTCACTTTTTCTATACTTTAAATTAGTTATTGGTTATTAAAATGGGCTACAGATGGCGTAGAGCAGAACTCTCTATAGTGCCATGCAATCGAAAAATCAACGTAAGCGACAATGAGTCAATTACCTTCCAATAAAGTGAACCGGGTTCGTATCCCAGCGATGGTTGTTCGACACGAATTTCGCAGCACCGACCACAGTGCTGACGTGAAATATCCTCACTGGTAGACTGAGCATGGGCTAGAGTCCCCTTACCGTTAGGCTAACAGTGGGAGGTTATCACGGTCTTCCTCTCCATATAACGCAAATGCGGGTTAGTTCCATCAAAAAGTCCTCAACGAAGGTAAATTTCTCCCAGTACTTGATCCAGAAGCTCCCTTGTTTTCTGGATTGGGTTCAAAATTTCACGGCTATGGGACCGTTCAAAAAGTACGTACACAAAAATGGAGAAATTTTAAACCCCTCCCCCCCTTCGTATATTACCGTACATAAGGTCTTACTCCCCCCCTTAGAGTACGTACATTTTATTAGTCTACCCCCCTTTTTCATAAAAATTAAAATAATTATGTTTTAAATAAAATTAAGTATTTACTTAAGGAGTGTGTAGGATAAAGTCAAATTTAAATTTGGTGTATGTTTATAAAGTACGTACTTTGTATAATACCTCCCCCCTTCCCCATCGTACAAAACCGTACATAATAGCAAATCCCCTCCCCCCCTTCGGGATGTACGTACTTTTTGAACGGCCCCTATGTAGTTGAATATTAGTAGTCGTAAACCCAAAAAATTGGGTTTACGACTACTAATGGTTGTTCAACGACGGCTTTAAAATAAAATGCATAAATGATGCATTTTTTGCTTATCGAAAATATCGCCAATAAAGTTTATTTTTTACTTCATAGTTCTTTCCTAATAACCAACAAATACTTATAAATCACTGAAGTATTTTCTGCTTACGTGCAGTTTATATCCGAAATCAATATATCTGCTAAGTCTACTGCATTGCTTCACGGTTCCACATTTGAGCAATGAAAAACAAAAATATTCAAAAATCCTTTTTTCTCAATTTTTACATCTCTGTACGACAATCGATTCATTTATTACATGTAAGCTCATATATTTACTGATTACGATTAAAATTCATCACAAACGATTGAAAAACTCATAACAGCTGGCAGGCACTGCTGCTCCTGGAACTTGATCCCAAATCTGTATCAAACGTTATTTGAATTTTTCGGCAGTAAATCCTTCGGTACTTCCAATCTTTGAGAGCATATACCTCCTATAAAATGATCAAGCGGATTTAAATCTGGCAAAGAGGTAGGCCACGCAAATTTTTTTTTCCGGATAATTATTTTTAAATTGAAAATAACAAGAGATTAAGTGTTCCTTCCAAAATGTTAAGCGTAGATATCTATAATTGACAAAAATAATGTTAACTTCTTTATAAAAATTGGCATGGTTCAATGGAGACAGATCAAGTTTGCAAATTAACGAATTACAGAGAGAGAAGGTAAAATTTTATTTTACTCCTTGCCCACAGAAAGTGCATTGCTGATGGAAAGTATACTTTGTTAAAGAAAGAACAGAGCTCCATAAGCATTGGACTGGACTACCAGAAGTTTTCCTGGTTTCTACCTCCATTTAAAGCCAGTGCAGATTAGTTTCTCTTAAAAATTATTTCTTCTCGAAGATGAATGTGACCTGGTTTTTTTAAACAGGTGGTTTCTTGTCTACTAAATTCAAGGCTAAGAAATTGAAAAAAGGAGCTAGCATACTGAGCGGAATGGCTAAGCAATGCCAGATTTGAGAAGTGGTATCTAAATTATGGAAAAAAAAACATGTTTTTTCTATCGTAGTAGACTACGATAGAAAAAAATACCCGAAACAGTTTTATATATTTAAAGAAAAAATTTCATTTTGCATGCAACTGCTAATTTTTAATGACAAAATTAAAACTAAAATTGAATTTGCAATAAAACTAACAAATAAATACTTTTATTCAGTCTAGCCTTTCTTTACATGTAACGAAATAACATAACATCAGCATTATTTAAAAAATGACATTAATTACGGAATTTTCGCCAATCAAAGTGATAAATAATAATGAAACATTTTCTCCGCATGCTGCCTCTGAATTGTTTTTGAACTAGCAAGGCAAGATAGAATTTGATACCAGCTGTTCCAAATTAAGGTTGCTCAAATTTTATTTTGTGAATATATTCGAGACTACATGTTTTAATTCTTCAAACACGATTATATATTTGTTGAAAAACATAATGATCCTTAATCCTCCAAGCAGGTGCTGCACACAAAAATCATTAAAAATTCTCCTTTATAAAAGAGCTAGGGTCTAAAAAATATACTCACAAAAATGTCAAGATTATGTTTTCAAAAATATACTAGAAACTAAGATTAAGCGAAGTAACAAAAACGCTTAACATATAAATTTTAAGGCTCATTTCAAATTCATTAAAATGTCACTTACCTGTTTCTTCCACTAAAGTCTTCAACATGAGATAGAAATTTATGATAGAAGAGCCATATAAACTATGCATAGTTGGCGCTAGTAAATTAGTAACAAAACATCCAAGATTTTAATTCTGAATTATTTTTATGCCTTAATTTTAAAAAAAACCCCACCATACTATATTTGTTATAGGACTAGTACTGTTTGCAATGCAACTTACGCTATTTACCATTCAATTTCAGCTAAAGACAAAAAACTGAAGAGAACATTCAAAACATTGAGCCTTACACTTCATTTATTTCTTAAATCGATTTTTGGCTCATGGCCTTTTAAAAGTTATAAAACACAAAAAATCTCACAAATAGTAAAATTACTTGCCAAATTAATTACAATATCAATAATAAAGCTTTCGAATATCGGCATATCACAAGCGAAGGGATACACAGAAAGTTTTCAAAATTTTGTTTCAGTTATAGAATGCTATTATAGTTTAAACTTAGTTCCCCATCCATATGGTTGAAATATTTGGAGGGTGGATCTCATGCAGACAAAGCATGGGGGAAACAGAATCACTAATGAACAAAGCAATATGGGATAAAAGTATTATGAGACAATCTTTTCCGAACCAAACATTAGTAAGTATTTAGAAATTGTATTATTTCATGCAAAGCAAAAAGAGTGACAGACAAACCACACAGATAATCAGAATTCCACTGTAACTAAATGAGTCAATACATACAACTATAAGCTTTTCTATAAATGCTTTATTGATGATGAAAACAAATACCTTTGCTTCAAAATTATTAAAAGATTGCAACAAAAAGAATGTAATTGTATGGAATGTAAAAATCATACAAATATGAATATTTAAGCAATGACAAAAACAACTCAACACATTGTCTAGAAGAATAAAAATTAGCTTTTTTTGCACAGCTAACTTGCATTAACAGTCATAAGAGTACAATTTTGAATACAGAAGCAAACTTTAAAAAATATTATAAGTGAATTGTAAAGAATATAAAAGGCATTTTTCTTAAATGCAAAAAGACGATAAAGGTTATATCACTAAGTAACTGGATTGTACTATTAATTTTTTAATACACCAAAAATTATTAACTGAAATTATAATTTATAATTATGCATAACCAACTCTATTTTTTGTTAAGTTAATTTAAAAAATCTTTTGCGATTTTATAAAGTGAAAAATTAAAGGGATACTGAATTTAAATAAGATATTATTTGACTCTGTTGAGAAAAATACAAAAAATTGAATAAAAATAAGTTGAAATAGCATCTGGTATTAAATTGTTCACAAATTATGTACATAAAAAAAAAAATCACATGCGAATAAAATTTCTAATTATTATTTGATATACTCTCCAAAATTTATAGACTTCCAGAGTGAACACTTCAAATATATGTGCACTTTTAGGAAAATAACACTAAGCATTCAGAAATAAAGACTAAAATTTTCTGCACTTTTGTCTGCATTGTATGGCAAGTTTTGCAGCATTTAAATTAAATCCATTAATAGAAATACAAAGAATTATATTGCGCAAAAGTCAAGTAGTAGTTTGTGCTTTTTTTTGGAACTAATATTCCCTATCTATCGCATACCAGCAGTGTATGCAAAATAATCTGTAAAAAATCTATGAAATATGTAATAAATATCACAATGGATATAATTATTCAAATAAAACGAGTTTTCATAATTAATTTTATATGATTATTATAATCATTTAAGATGATATACACTTCTTTAAATTATGAAAACAAATTTTTATTAGCAAGGTAGCTTTACATATTATTGTCAAAAAGTTTTTTGAAAATGCTTAATTAAGCATAATCACCATAAATTATAATAATTCTTTTTTATTTAATTGAAAAAGTTATTTCTTTAAGTCAATGGGTTAGAAGAATGGATACTTTTCTATTTCTTTTAAATATTCATCACCAAAAAAAATAAATAAAATAAAGTTGAATATACTTAAAGCCAGTGACTTTTTATTAGCAACTTTATCGCTTGCGCTGGCGAAATGGAAAAGTACCAAAGAATGTAATAAATATCACCAGGGATAAGATAATGCAACAAACTAAACTATTAAGTTTTTCTTTTATTCTTTTAAATGTAATTACAAAACCTAATTTCTGAAGGTCCAAAAAATAATTTTTATAAGCAAGACAGCTATGTAAAAAAATAGTAAAAACGTTCAACAAAGCATTATCAGCAAGGATTATAACAAAATAAGACAAACACTTCAACAAAACTAATTTCTATAAAGGATGCAAAACAAATTTTAATTGGCAAGACAACTATGAGCGAAGTTGCAAAAACGCTTAATAAATATAATAATATCATCAGAATTTAATATAATCATATAAAAATGCACATCTTTGTTTTAAAAATTAATTTTCTTAAAGTATAAAAAAGCAATTATTAACAAAATAGTTATCATCCCATTGTTGAAAAAAATAGTAAAATTGTTCAATAAAGCAATATCACAATAGATATTAACAAAAAAAAAAAAAAAAAAAAAAAAAAAAAACGCCTTTCTTCATTTAATTAGAAAAGTTCTTAATGTAAAAAAATTATAGTTTAAGAATATATTAAAACAAGATAATTAATTACGCATGCTTGCATAGAAAATTAATAAAAATGTTTGAAAAATATGAGGGCTATTATGAACAAATAGAACTGGAAATCTTTTTTTTCTCTTTTTGATTAATACACAAGAGTATCTTTAGAATCAATTAAAAAAATGTCAGAGTAAAAAATAGTTAACTGTTTCAACAGGGAAATTACTATAAAGAAAGAAGTCCCCATCGTAAAATGAATTTAAACAAAATTTTATTCTCTGATTAACAGGCTGAAATGTTTAAACTCTTGAATATTACTAGCAAAAAAAAAAAAAAAAAAAAAAAAAAAAAAAAAAAAAAAAAAGAAGCATTTTTTTAAAACTCTAAGAGCTAAGATAGCTTAAAAGTGAATAAAAACAGCGTCTAAAAGTATCATTTAAACCGTACTCCAATTCTAAATAAAAAGGGTAAATTTGTCAATTTTTTAAATAAGTAAAATACTTAAAAGTAATAAAAAATACTATTTAAATATCATGTAACGAAAATTAAATATTTCTTAGCACAAAATCATTGGAGAAATTTTTATGTAGAGTGTATAAAAAAAGATACATTTTCATAGATGAATTTCTATTTATACAAGTATGAATGTAAATATATTAAGTAAAGGTAAAAATATTGACTATTAAGAAAAAATTCCTATAATCACAGAATTTTTTTTCTTCCAGTTAATATCATTAAGTACAGTTCATTATATTAATGCTAATTCAAAGTGTATCCATATGTAATTTTGATCAGCAGGTTTAGTTCAGGAGAAAAAATGTCACATCAAGAGGAAATGTAGCAAAGAAATATGTGCAACACAAAGATTTCTCCTTCAATTGCTTCCAAGCTAAGCTTTCTCTAGAATAAAAACAGTATTGTGAAGCAAATGTAAACCTTAGTCCCAACGATCTAAAATGCAAATCTGATAATGGCAGTTATACAAATCTTGCATGACATTGAGTTCACTTTTCTGCCACACTGTCCAGAAAGATTTGCCTCACATCACTCAAAGACTTCTCAATAAGATCAATGAAGCGTGTTGTGTCCTGCAAAACGAAACAAACACCGATTAAAAAAGTTTAGAAACATTTATTTCAAAGTAGCAATCAGTCACTAAAAAACCCTCAAATACGTAAATTCATGGGAGCCACTTCAGAAACATTTCAAGATTGGACTGTTTTTTGACCAATCAATACAGTGCAGTGCTATTTTCAAAAATTTTTAGCTCACTTTCCATGAGAATGGCCCACATATTATAGCAAAAATAGATTATTCTTTTCTTAAAAAAACAAAAAACATTTTTCCTCATTTTATTATTTTTTTCATACCAATTGCTAAGGCACACGACTAATTTTTTTTTTGAGTCATGCTACTTGGAGTATTTTTATTTATTTTACACATCATCATAATTAATGCTTTGTCTATAGATCTATAAATTTGATATTTAAGAAAAAATAATAAATCTTAATTTAACTTTGTTTATTATTAAATAATTTAAATATCTCAAAATGTTGGGAAAAAATACAAACTCAAGCAAATTTAGTTTCAACAAGATTTTGTTCAGACAAGCAGATGTTTTCATCATTTCATCATTTTTTACTGCTAAACAAAACCATGCATATTTTTTACACCAATTGCTAAAACACACTAATTTTTTCTTTGTGCCATGCATATTTCTAATTATTTTACAATTCATCATCATTAATGCTTTGTCTAATTAATTTAATAATTCTTTAGTAACAAATCTGAGTTTATAAAATTTATATTAAAAAAAAAAATGAAAAAACACCATTTTTTGGGAACACTAAATGCTCTCTTAAATGTTTGTGATTTTTGGATGTATTTCTTGCGTTATGAATTATTTAAAAATTTGTCTTTCAGTTCCGTGATGTAGCAGAACTTCTGGAAAAAAAGGAGGGCGCTGGTAAGAGAGGAAAAGAAAAAAAAATCCTGATACCGGAATTTTGCGAAAGTTATGAAATTTAAATTTCAGATTAGCAGGACTTTCAGAAAATTCTGCTGGAAAATAAATTTTTGATTCCTGGATATCCACGAATCAAGAGATTAGCAGAATTCCACCAATTAGGGGGGAAAATCACATGCCTGGTTACATTAATTTCTCACGGTCATTTTGGGTAATTAAGGTGTAGCCAAACTATTTAAATATTAACATGAGATATCATGAGGTTGGCTGAATTGGCTTTTTTTTCGGCAGTGTCCTTTTTCAATAATGCGCCTATAATAGATGTCTCCAGTACTAGAAAGCATTGATTAAACACTTTTAGTTTGGCTTTTGATAGGTCAGGTCATAGGGGATTTATCTCTCATGGTCTTTCCTTGCTGATATTATTATGCAAAATTCATTATTTCATTTAGAAAGTAATTTGAATAAAACGTTCTTTTAATTTCGTATTTCAAGCTCTACAACTACTACTGAATAAAAAAAATTTAATATCATGATCTAGCTTTCACCAACTGTCACTTTCATGATCCTGTTTTTGTTATCTTAAATTTGCTACCCACACCAAATCGCTTCATTATAGGCACAAAAAACTTTCATATATAATAGTGGTAAATTAAATTGTACAATTCTAGATTTTGCATATAGTGTTTTTCAAAAATAAATATTACTAACATACAATAAGCATTTACACAAGAATTTATATGGAATAGTTCTTTTGCTTCAGTACAATTTCGATTTAAAACTATTTAAAAGTTACCCACTTACAATAATACAATCCTTACACAATTACACATACTGTTATTGTGCATAAAAATAGTAGTAAAAATACACATTAAAGTAAAAAAAATAAAAAATAAAAATTGCAGGCTTACTGTTTCTGGTGATGTTCTTTTACTGGAAACATGGAAAAACATAACATTTTCTGATGCTATGTCATATGAAACACCATATCCGTCATCAGCAACCTATATTGGAAAATAATATTATTTCTATAGGTCACATAAATGTTTTACAGCAAATGCTTTATATATATAGTCTCAATCAAAATGGACTTCATAATGTGTGTTGTAATTCAATAAACATATTATAGCTAATTATTCATAATTGAGAAATACTGAAATGGTTTTGACAAAGCATTGATATAATTTAAAGATGCAACAATTTTTTTAAAAATGATAATATATCAATGTAAGTATCTTTTAAAATAGCAACTTACATTAAAAAAATGTTAGTTAAGAGCAGCCATTTTTACTACACAAAAACTAACTCAAGAAGTGAATACTACATGTTACTTAAGGAGATTAATAAGTCTCAAACAGGTAATATAAAATTTTGAAACAAGAGAAATATAACAGATAAATTTGCTGTAAGCTTTGAAAAAAATTTGGGAATACATCCTTTTAAACCAAATGAATGCATTTGGTTAATCGTGCTAATTTCCACAGACTTAATGAAATATCTGCTTCCCAATCCATCCTTCACCAACTTTTTGGTAATACAATCGGCCTTCTAAATAACTATTCTGTCAAAGATAAAATTTTCTTTCATTCAGAGGAAAATTAGAGGTCGATTGTGCGATAATATCAAAAGATGTAATGGCAATTTTGTGGTGACTGATGTTACATTTTGATAAGTTTTCTTATTTTTAATCTTTTTCTTTTCATAGATAAATATTTAATATTTTTTAAAAATTATAACAGATAATTTTTAATAGCTTAATATTATTATGCATTAAAAAGAGAAGAAAATTACAAATGTTACACAGAAAAAACATATAGAAAGAGGAAAATTGCTGGGTTGCAAAAATTATACTAAATTAAAATTGTAATAAAAGTTTATTATTACAAATTACTTAGAAACTAAAATTTTTGGTTTTATATCTAAAATAGTTAATAAAAAACTAAGAAATTTGCTAATGAAGGAATGCAAGTAAACGATTTTTTTGTTTTGTTTTGTTACGTTATCCTTAGAATTATGGAATCTCCCTAATGCTTTATGTTGGGTTGGAAATCTAAGGTACTCTGTGTAAGACCATTAAAATTTTACACAGACCATCATGAGATAATTCTTATTGGTCTCCCGAAACAGCAATTGATGCAACAGATTTTTGATTTACAGGTAAGTGTTTTGGTCTCAGCTATTGTCCGAAAATATTGCATACTGTTTCATAATACTATACAGATTTGTTAATCTTTAGATTTTATTTTATAATCATCATTGAACAGACAACCCAATTTTGGGTTTACAACAGCTAATGTTCAACTACGTAACCTTGTAACTTTGAACCCAAACCAGAAGACAAGGGAACTCCTTGATCAAGTATTGGGAGAAATTTGCTTTCCTGGAGTACTTTTTGATGGAACTAACTTACATTTGCGTTACACGGAAAGGAAGACCACGAAAACTTTTCACGGTTAGCTTGATTGCAAGAGGATTTTAACCCATCATCCCTCTACCACTGAGGATATCTTATGACAGCACTGTGGTCGATGCGAGCCGGGTGCAGAATTCGTATCAACCAGCTATCTCTGGAATTTTATAATTGTTTTTTAGATAAGCTAAAGCTTTTCAATAATAGCCGGTCGCAGGAGACTTCATGAAGATGGCGCTGTGATTTCACACAAAAAATTATGTAATTGGGTGTATATCTTATTTAATTCATAGTAACTTTAGGTAGTTAAAATATATTTTGACAATTTTTTTTAAATTTATTTTTAACAAAAACATTACAGGCACCATTTCAATATTTTAAGAATGTGTTGAATTTTTGATATAATTATAATTGGGAATAATAATATTATAATTTTTTTTAAAATCTTATTTTTAGAAGCAAAAATTAGCAAATAAAAAATTACTAAAACTTACTGGACCGAATCCACCACCCAGGCAAACATATTGTGGATATTTCTTGGTATCTAATATACCAGCATGATTGTGAGGTGTCTAAATAACAAAAAAAAGTAAATATAAGAAATCAGTATTAACTTATTAATAATATAATTCAGCCTTTATTTACAAAAGTCATTAAATCATTTATAAATAGGAAAGATAATAATTAGTTATTTTTTGCATATTTAAGATACAAAATAAGATAGAATAAGTAAATTAATTCGAATATGTTCCTGAAAAGAAAAATTGCAAATTTGTTCTTGAAATGGAGCGAGGAGAGAAAGAACATGCAAAATTGTTTATTAATAGATAGTTAAAGAAAAAAATTTCCAGGAGAAAAATTATGCAAAATTTTTCATAAGCAGGAAAAAAAAAAAAAAAAAAAAAACCAAAATTGCTCATTAATAAAAAAAGTAAAGAGTAAAAATATGACAATGGCATATGAATATAAAAATAAGCAAGACAAAAATATGAAAATTTATTCATGAATAAAACACGCAAAGAGTAAAAATATCAAAAATTTTTCAGGAATAATAAAGAGGAATAGAAAAAAGTGTGGGCGGAGCATTCCAACAATGTCAACCGTCATCTATCATAAGGTACTTCTAATAGTGTTAATGTGTCTTATATACTTGTGTATGGGATTGAATAATTGCGGTGGTAGTTACTCTGCATGACTCCCGCACCAGAATTTTATTTGTGATATTAGTCGATGAATGGATACCACTAGTCAGGGATGAGAGTAGTCAGAAAGTAAAAAAGAGGAAATCCAAAAAACAAAAAAAAAGAAAGGAAAAAAAAAGAAGAAAATATATATATATATATATATAAACAAAAATTTGACAAAAAGTGCGATTTTTAAACTTGTAAACCATGTGAATATAAATCCCGATATGAGACTTTTAAATCACGTAAATATGAAACTCTACATCGAATTTAAAAAATGCGAAAATACAAATCATGATTTTTTAATTTTTTGATCACGATGCATAATTTTTAAATCGCGCGATATTACAACCACAAAAACGAATCACGATATTGGATTTTAAGCTCACGTGAATACGAATTTCTACATAGGGCTTTAAAAGCTCGTAAATACAAATCGCGATATTGATTTTTTAAATCTCGTAAGTAAGAATCGCACTGTACAATATTTAAATCGCCTTAAGAATCGCAACTTTCAACTTTTAAATCAGGTAAATACGAAAATCGAGATTTGATAATAAAATCGAGATTTTAAAAATGCATAAATACAAAACACGATATTGGATTTTTAAATGTCGTAAATAAGAATCATAATATACGATATTTAAATAGCGTAAATAAGAATCGCAATGTGCAACTTTTAAATCAGGTAAATACGAAAATCGATGATTGATATTAAAATCGCGTGAATAAAAATCGAGATCTGAATTACGAAAATACGAGCTATCCAGCCGACGGATAAAAAATACGGAAAATCTTATTTTCTGTGCGTGAAATCGGAGAAAATAGATAAAATAAGTAAAAATGCGGAAGGGTTAGCAGCTAGGGCGTAGATTGAATTTTCTGTTTATCTTTGAAAATCGTAAATAAATATAATTATTTTACTTCAATGACTGAATTTAAAAAAAACGGGATACTTATTTAAAAAAACGAAACTTTTAGAGAATCGGAGTTTTTGATAAAAAGGCTGAAATTCGAGAGACAAAAAAAATGTCATCCCTGTATAAAGGTCAACCAGTTTTATCCCAAGGAAATGATTTTTAGAGAAACTTCAGAGGGAGGAAAAGGGACTTCAACAATTTCCCTCCGCGGAAAATTAAATTCCTCATAAAACATTTTAACTTGGGCAAAAAAAAATTTCAGCGGAAATTAGCGGGAAAAATGGGAAAATCTGAAAAAAAGCGGAAATCCGCGAATCCGCGGAAGAATCTCATCCCTGACTAGTTGATTACGTGGTGTTCATTCATTCATTGCTGTTTTGCGAGAAGCCGGGAGAGCTGTATTAAGATCAATGGGCTTTTGAATGCTAGTCCTGAAAGTTGTATTAAGATTGTGGACGTTGTTGCTCCTGTGTTGCTATTAGCAGTCGAGTATTCATGGACTCTCCCTGCGTGTGATCAAGATTGACCAGCAACAGCGTGAAGAGGACGATGTCGCATTTACAAATAGATTACACCCGGGTCACCAATGTGGATATTGGCTATTAACAATGTCAGCCGTCATCTATCAAAAGGTACCTTAAAATAGAATCGAGTCAACATGTTTTACATACTAGTGAATGGGAATTGAATAATTGTAGTACAGTAGGGAACCGATTATCTGGAACGATCGGGACCATCGCTATTCCGGATAACTGATTTTTCCGGTTTTCTGAATCGCTACAAAAAGCCGTTTTTTTTATTGTTAAACCCAACTAAAAAAAAATAATATTTGGAATTAATCTTAAAAAGAAGAAAAAACGAAGTAATACACTAATGATTATTTCCAAAATGATAGTAAGGTAAACATCTTTCCAAAAAGAAAGAAAAATCCTAAAATCTTATGAGGAAAAAAAATTGTTTTTTTTTAAAATGGCGGGAAAATTTACGAATTTTGTCCGGTTTTTTGGTTTTCTGATTTCCGGATAACAGGTTCTGTACTGTAGTAGTTTTGATACAAAAAAATATTCAAACCTGACTAGTAGAAAGTCTCCACGGTTCACCCAATACTTCTTTTAAGAATGGTGACTCTACTTCTAAGTGTTTTGAAACCACATACAAACAGAAAATATGCCTATCGATTCCTTTCCCAACCATGGCATTAAGATATGATTCTTGGTGTTTTGAACAAGCTCTTTGCAATAAACGAAGTTTTTCTGTTGCCTAATGAAACAGAGTAAATAAATATTAAAACTTTTTGAAATTAAACTAAAAAATAATCAAAATCAGGTAACTATTCAGCATTTAATGATCTATAGTTACCGATATGGCTGTGTTATCTACAGCAAGGACAAAGTCACAAGACTCCATTGTTACAGGCCTAACGGTTTCAGTACGTCCCTCACGGAACAGCCTCATCATTGAAGCTTCATATGTAAGATTGAATCGTTTTGCATCCTATTTACAAAATAAAACACAAAAAATAAGAGCAAACTATAAGTTAATAAAATGCTAAAACTATTTAAAAAAAAAGGGAAACTCTATAATCAAAAAGTTATTTTAAATTATTATTAAAAATAGTCGAATAGTCAGTAATAATTCATGTCAACAAATCTTACTTTTCATACAATCCTGATACTGATTGTAAGAAAAGAAAAATGTTAAATAAAATTGAATCAGTTTTCTAGTGATCAAAGATTTGCTCTCTCAAGAATAAAGAACCTCAAAAATTGAAAACAAAAGAGAAAACTTTAAGCATATAAGTCGAAAGTTAAACTGTTTAGAGCATTTAAACAGGTCTGATATAGTAATACATTACAATAAAAAAAAAGTTTTATACTGAGTCCAGAATATTATCCAAAAACATATTATTTTCAATAACAATATTTTTATGATATATACTATAAAGTAAACATTCCTGCAATAGCTCGCAGTGGGCCAGCAGGGTAATGCAGGTTAAGGCTCCACAGTTTCGAGACCAACGGCATGTGATTGTGGCAACGTGTTCAGCATTGAGCACAGGCCGTCTATACTTCACAGATAAGCTGGTACCCATAGATCTGAAGTTGAGTAGGCTTCAGGCTGCCGCTGAGGATTGAACCCCAGTTCTGTACAATGACAGTTCAGTGCCTTAACCAGGGTTGGCAAGGTTCAGGACAGAATGGATTAATCCAAGGTTTAAACCGTCCTGTCCAAAACCTCTTTACTCAAATTATGTCACAATTTTATCTGAACAATATTTAAAAGGAAAAATAAACATAGATCTAATAACATATTGATAATTAAATCTACTAGAGAATATTTGTTTTTAAAAGTATAATGTTTTATTAATATTGTTTGACTCTTCAATTTAAACATTAAACAAAGGAAGATTAATCAGTAATCAAATTCAATTGGTCCTCTCATTCAATAGTACATAACTGAAGTTTGACCTTGCCATACAGGTTAAGCTATTAGGGACTAAGTACTTGGTTAGTCATAAACAAGTTTATTTATCTATAGTACTATTCAAGAAGACTTTTATTTCATTCAGGTTCAATTTTTTTAGCATAGCGGTGATACATCACCAGTGTCAGTAACTGAAACTGATGTTATGCCCTTCAAAACTGCTAATACATTTTCCAGTTATTTTGTATTCCCAATTTAAACAAATATATTTATATTTAAAAACATTTTTTTTTAAATAGATGTCTTTTTTATCATCAGAAATTATAATATTTTTTTAAAAAAATACTGTGAGAAATAAAAGTTTAATTTTTAAACAAATATAGTATTTTTTAAAAAATATTATTACTAATTTTTAATATTGCATTTTTTATCCTTGCACAAAAACATTATTTATCAGTATTAAAAGCATATTTATATTTAAAGGATTAGGTATTCACTTTTGCTGTTCAATGAATTGTGGAGCTTCAAAAATTATAAACCTTTTCCTGTTATATTATATTATATTCCTTTAATAAGTTAAAGTAAATTGTATAAAAATATCAATTATTTATTGATACATGTAATTATTATGTGTACAATGGTTACACCTATAGAATTTTAACTTTGGTAAAAGTTCAAGGTTTTGGATACTTTAAGACAGTTTTATAAAGTTTAGGACAGTTTTATCCAGTTTAAGACAGTAAAACCCACGTGTACTGTCCAAAACCAGTTTAGGACGTCCAAAACCTCAACCCTTGCCAAAAGAAGGACAGCTTGGAAAAAACTACTGGAGAAGGCCAAGGCCCATCCTGGGCTGTCGAGCCAGTGAGGAAGGAAGGAAAACCTCAACCCTGGCCTTAACCACTAAGCCACCGTGACTCGATATATACTACAATATATTTTTGTTAAAGTGTTTATTAATAAGATTTAGAACAAACATTACTTGAAATGCTTTAATGTTTACATGGATTAAAAAATGAAAAATCTAACACAAAATATTCTGCTTTAAAAAAATTAATAAAATAACTTACATTTTGAAATCATTTGATTTAGCATTTGTTCTATAGCTTATTTGGGAATAAAAAAAAATTGTAATCATTTTTAAAAGATTGCTACACAAGCAAAGTTTTTAACAACAGATGAAAAAAGTGTTAAGGTCATTATTAATTAGGCCATCATTAATTGCGTAATGAGTATGAAAATTTTTTTAAAAATAGCCCAAATTAAAATTTTAGTACGCAAGGGACCTAAAATTGTATATCTAATGTAAACTAAAATATTTAAGTTAAATATTTTTCAAAATAAGGGCAAATTTGAGCATAAAAACAAATTTTTTATGCTCTACAATAAATTGTAATGCATAAATATCAAAGTAATTTTTTTTATTCTAGATCAATAATATGGTTACTTGTGTTCAGAATTAAAATCTTTAAAATATTTCAAATATATAATAAGATACAACAAAATATATTGTTCACTGTTCATTTTTCAAAGAAAAAATAAAATAATTCTTTGCTTAAGTACAATAAAAATAATAAATTCCCTTTTAGACCATAGCTTTCAGTTCAAAATATAGTTAACATAAAAAAAATCTACATAGAAAGTTCAAAAGAATTCCATAATACACTATTTTTGTAATGAGTGTTAACGTGATGAGATTTTCTCAAAATCAACACTTTTTGTCAAAATGCATTTAAAATATCTAATTGTTATGCTGTTTCGCCGGTCAGCATGCAAAGAAACAACTACAAATTTGATTCTTAAGATAGGAGAATAAAAATTTAAAGAGATTTAGAAAGCTAATAAACAGAATTTTTCAGAAAGCTAATTAACGGAATTTATTTTTAATGTTCTTTTATGAAACTTTGCATGCAATACTATCATAAAACAAGAGTTAGGTTCCTAGCTCACAAAATAAAAAGATTAAAAAAAATTAGTTTATTTCTAAGTTTTTAAAGGTCTACTGTTCCTCCAGCTAGATAATTTAGGTGCAGGTTACTGGTAGATTTTCAGATTAAAGTGTCCAACATTTATAATGAATTCGCATAATTATCTACTAATTTCACTTAGTAAGTATAAATGCAGATTACATTAAAATATACTCACTCTATAATATGCTAGCTGCAAAACCATCTGTATATAAGCATCAGGACTAACTTTGCATTTTTTAATAAAATCTTTCCCATAATCAGAATGGTACAAGACTTGAAGATCTACTTCGGCAATGATGGCATTAGCTATCTGCATGGACGACCTAACTAAATCAACACACTGGAGAGAAAAAAATTATCATTTATAAATTCACTTCATTTTTACATCACCATTAATACAGAAATTAGAAGTATCACAAATAAATAAAAATATAATAAATAAATAATAAAAACCTCAGGATGTAGATCCCATTTCAGTCGAATGGGTGAAGGTGGTAGTTCCTCCACTGTGCCAACAGTATTCCCATCCTCTGTATATCTGAAATAAAAAGCAAAAACAATTTTCATAAAAACTTCTAAAATATAACTAGAAATAGATAACTTTAAAAAATACAATTCATTAACCAATTTCCATCTTTTTTTAGATATGAATTTTAGTTAATCAGGTGATGCAGAAATTATGCAATCTATTCCAAAGTTTTTACATCACACAGAAGAAAAAATAATAATGATCACAAATGTTTATATTTTTTTAAAATCACTTATTAATTTACATTAATGCATTATTAAATTATACTACATACACAAAAAACTCACTTTAAAGTTGTGAATTCCATCCCAATACAAAATTCCCAGAAATGTGACATGATGGGAGAATCGCACCTTTAATTAAAAGAAATAGTTAATAAACTTTAATTACGCATATCTTCACAATAAAATTACTTATCAACAGAAAAAGACATATTACTAGATGAAACAGAAAATTATTATTTAAAATACCTTAAAATGTTAATCCCCCACAAAAAATGAGAAGTAAATGTGGAGTTAACGCTCCAAAAACTAGTTAACACTCCAAAATCTAAAGCAAAATGGCAAACTACAACTATATACAAACAATTTAAACAAATATATAAAACCTGATAATCGTGCAATAAAGTTAAGTGGTTAGCAAATGAAACAAATTCTACTACCACAACTGTTATTTTACTACCATTTAAAATTTTATGAGAAGATAAGACTTCCGGGTTGGCATGTAATAACAGGGCTACATCTCTGTTATCATTGGTGTATTCATATTAAGAAATGCAGTCAAAACCATAATAAGTTATCAAAAGGTTTATTAACAGGTATGCTGGTAGTTATAACAGTTCACATCCGCCCTCTTCAAAGGAGGGGGTGTGGACAAGAATCCGGATGGTTCCAGCAGATGGTTATTGGCACATGTTATTCAGCAACAGACATGCGAAAACCTTCGCTCCGGCATTAAATAGTACAGAGATTGGTGTAATTAGTTACAGTCGTACATGCCATTGTAACTCTACGCACTATGGGAAATCATTTAATGCTTCCTAATATGGAAGTGAAAGAGGGACAAGATTCTAAAAATAACTCCTCCTTTCAAATATAAATCTAATTATTATTCAATGGTATGTTTTCAGCCTTGAATTCCCAAAATAGAATAGTTCTACGCTTACTCTTTAACAAAGACATTTTATGAAACCGAAAGAGTTTTAATTCTTTTATTAATACAAAAGTATTTATTATTTTTGTATTACATATATATATAGATAGATTATTAAAGTTCACACGTTTTGTTCTAATAGTTTACAATTTTTTTTTGTAAAGTTTTATAACTGTATAAACAGAATTAATTAATATTATAAATAGAATTGTCCAAATTAAATAAAAAGCATACATTTTAATACAATGAAATGGGAAAGGGTTAAGAGAGGATTCTGTTTCACTTCTTGCGACTTAACTAACTTTTAACCCACTGGCGGTTTAGCAAATGGGCAAAATTAGGAGAACGTTTCTCCCCAAAACACTATTCCCCTGGAAAACAGGTTTTGCTATGCGGAGAAGACAGCAGGTTAAAGTCCATATTGATTTGCCTTTTTACACAAAGAAATAACAACAAACACTTACTAGAAAGTTTAAAATTCCTTTTTTATATTTATTTATAGAGTGTCTGGTTTACTGCAACTTTAAAACTATATATAAAAAAAAAGAAAACTTAATAAGAATAATAATCATACAGATACATAACTTTTTAAAAAAAGTTTTTGGGCACATTCATGTGACCTGTTTACTAAGAAAAGGCAAACCCCAGGGGAAGAAGAAATATTCAGAATAATGAAGACAAGACTACTTACCAGGAATGTTCACAATTGCATCCCAACTGGAAAAAAAGGATTAAAATAAATACTTAACAGGTAAAATCAATAGTCCAAAATTTCATTTTTAACGCATCATAAGTTATTACTATTATTTGCAAACAATAAAGCTAAAATTATTAAATATTTTGAATATTAAACTTCCTCCTTCTATGACTCTTCACACGCTAATGGTAAAAGCATGC
The DNA here is from genome assembly GCF_982258835.1 of Parasteatoda tepidariorum. Taxonomy (NCBI): domain Eukaryota; kingdom Metazoa; phylum Arthropoda; class Arachnida; order Araneae; family Theridiidae; genus Parasteatoda; species Parasteatoda tepidariorum. The sequence goes on from NC_141762.1 coordinate 8,761,769, forward strand.
GAACTATTGCCATAGGAAGAGAGTTTCGATCTCCAATACTCATACACATTTTTCCACCGGAAAATTATCTAACAATAATTTTACAGAAAATTATTCTTATAATTATATTAATATTAATTCTGAGAAAAATAGTTTGAATTATAATTTTATTATTATTAGGATTCTTACCGAAAATTATAATCTCATAATAATTTTTAACACTCTTTACAAAATTTGACGAAAAAGAATTATCATCTGTAGTGAATAAATGAAAACTTACCCTCCCATTTTTGGAAACAACAATATTGAAAGACTTGTCTAACCACATGTTATAGCCTTTTCCATGGAGCAGAGCTTGTGAGAACTTATTGAGCTTTGAGGGATCATTCTGTGAGAGGAATAATTACCAAAGCAGTTAGTAAAAAAAAATTATTTTTCAAAATAATTCAACTTGTATGATAAAATTGAGTGAAACAATTTCAAGTAATTATTAAAGCATTCACCAAAAAAAAAATTTTAAACAAATTTTATTTGGTTTCATTAGTGAATCAAAAAACTACTACTACTAATTTGTTTAGTAATATATAACTATAACTTAAGTTACTTGATTTTAATGTTTGAACCATATAAAGTGATAATTATATTATAAAAAACTAAATGTACAATTTAACTTCAGGAAAAAAATTCTTGCCATCAATTAATAATTCCTCTCTTTCTATAAGAACAATTAAAAATAAATAAATTACACATAATTAAAAATGTGTCTTTTCAAACTAAGGATTTTATGAGGTTCCATACCTTTTTTCTTTTCTTTCTAAAATACAATTAAATTATTACAGGTTTATAATTAAGCACATTTTTTAAATCCTTGAGCTCTATTTTTTAAAAATCCTTTCACTTTGAGAAAATGTAGTCCTAATATTTAAAAAATTTTGAACTCTCTTCTCTTCATTTTTAAATTGTAACATTTTAATTTTGGTGCCCTTTCAGAATTTACTGAAATTACTTTAAATAATGCCAATATTATTTTGCAAATTCTGTATTTTTTTTAAAATGAAATTTGGGACTGCATAAGAAGGGTCTGCACGGAGAAAATGGATAGCAGCTATTCAAAAAATTCCATGCCCCTCAAAAGTGGTCATAAATAGAGGTGGTCGCTACACAGACGTGGTCTTTCCTGGAGGTTTCACTGTAATACCAAATCAATTAAAACTATTAATCTGTATTTTATAAATATTTTAGAGAAAAGCAATACAGTTTCATAAAAATGCTTACTTCCCAATTCCATCCCAAATTTTCTTTTTAGAATACAGTCTAGATGAATTAGAGCAAGATTTGGAGAATTTTAATCTCAGAATGCGTATTTTAGAAAATATGGTTGATAGTAGCTTGAATCAACAATCACATGATTGAACTGCACAAAAGTTTTAGCATGCAAATATATTCTATATCATAAATAAATCTTACTGTACAAAAAAAAAAAAATCTGAGGTTTAATGTAAAATGCAATACATGCAAACACAATGAATTAATTAAAAGGTCAAATGTTGCTTTATTTATACAGCCATAGCTTGTCAACATGAAAAACAAAATATAAAGGAGATTTTATGAACAATACATTTCTTGCTATCTACTGTTAAAAATTCAAAAAAAAAAAAAAAAAAAAAAAAAAAAATCACCTAAACTTTTGAATGCATTTTTTAAAATTTTTTTTTTATGTGTGTGGAACAGCAAGCACAGTGTTATCTTCATAATATCACAGTACTATAAAATTAGTTTATCTTTTTTTCCATAAATTTGTGAATTAATAACTGCTTTGATAACATGTAATTTAAGCTGAGTTAAATATATGTTGGCTCTTCGATACGAAATAAAATAAAATTATCAAAAATTAAAGTATACTGCATATTTTAACAAAAATTTCTGCAGTAAGTTTTGAAATATCCTCTTAGAAAGTCCAAACGCCACATGGCGTCCACATTGGAAAACTATTCTTTAGAATTATGCATAATTGTTATGAATTTGTAACAGTTATTCATGGCTAATAAATTATGCCTATCTTAACCCAGCTTTCTCAACACTAATTAAAAATATGGTGTAAATATCAACATGAAGAGCCTAAATCTTTTCTTTTTTAAATAAAAAGCATTTGTCAATTAACCTTTAAATATTTCAAAAGGTACTCCAATAAAATTGGAATAAATGCTGTATTGTTTGCACTCATGAAAATAAGCAAAAATTAGGAATTATTCATTGATTTCAATAGCTTTCATTTAAATAAAATAAAATTAAAAAAAAAACAAGTCTAAATTGGTAGTTATTTTCAAAGTTTATTAATATAAATTTTCTTAAAATTATTATAAATACTATTTTGTTTTAAAGCTTTCTATAAAGTAATAAAATACACTTTAAAAATTTGCTTTGAATGTAAAACATTCAAATTGTAGCTTTTTGTTTTCCTCAGCAAAAAGGCTTAAGAAAAAAAAAAAAAAAAAGCTTAATTCAAGGAAAAAAAACAACTTTGATTATATAAACTCAAGGAAAACAAATAAGAATCCTAGAGATTATGTTATGGCATCTGTATTTCCTCAAAAAAGATATATCTCCATGTGACTTGCAAATAGGAATTTAAAAACACAATGGCAGACTACATGTAGTAAAGTAAAATTAGAATATGAGACAATAAGAAAAATGAGCCTTATAACAAGAGGTTACATTAAAAAAGTTGAAAAGAAAATTAGATTGTTGTATTTAGATACAAATACTTACAGGATCAAAATCTAAGTCTTCATCATATAAAACCAAAAAAAATGCTGCCTGCAAAGATAATTCAAGATATTATTTTTTTATAATTAAAAGATATGGAAAAAATGAAAGCTATTTTAAACACCTTACATCTTCAATAATCTTTAAAGAAGATTTGTTGAGACCTTTAGAAAAATATGTCGTTCTGGCATTTGCCCACACAGTTCTGAAATTGAATGGAAAAATAAAGTTATGTAGCTCGTGATATAATTTAAGTTAATTAAGTTTCTTACAATGAAGTATTCCACACAATTTAATTATCATTTAATTTAATTATTAATATTTTATACAATCAACAGCGTTCTCCTCAAGCGTTTTTAGAAAGGCAGTCCGCCCTGTTTGCTCTTCGTTCTTATGATTGCGCCCTCGTTGCCTTTATTATAAAAATAAGTTGCCATTCCATAAAAATATTGTTTTTTTATTTTATTATAAAAAGATTGTTTTCTTAACCACATGTTTTAATGAAAAGTACTACACTTCTGATTTATTTAGTCATTGTTAATTATTTAACTTCAGTTTTTAATTTGATTCCTTAATTTTAGTAAGAGTATTCTAATGTTGTCTAGTTATATGGTAAAAATTTGCATAACATTCGACCAAATAGATGTTTATGTCTTTTATGTAGAGGGGGATATTAGAGATTTTACATTTTACCATTATTTTTTTTTGAATAAATACTTGTTATTTCAAAAAACACCTTTAAATGTTTATTTTCTCATAATTTTCGGCTTAAAATATTAAAAAAAAGGCACAAAAGTTGCTAATCAATTAATCTTTCTTTTAGTTTGCTTTTTTATGAAGAAAATGTATACATATTCTTGTAGCTAGCCTTTAATTATTTTTCAAAAGCTTAAAATGTTTTTGTTATTTTGATAATGAGTGAAAATTACTTTGTGAGACATACACATAAAATAGGATGAGAGGGTAATTAAAAAATTGAGGTTCAAATACAGTTATTACTAGAGCCTGGATTTTGATGACCTAAAAAATCTGAATTAATGCCCTTAAAAGTGCAAAAAATGCCCTTAAAATGCAAAAATTGCGCTAAAAATGCCTTATGACATGACTTAAATAGAAGTAAAAATATTGAAGTAAAAATATTGAACTAAAACAATGCTTTACTCTTTAAAATTATTATGAGTCGTTAAAAAAAATAAAGCAATGCAATACTTGTTCTACGTTCATTAAAGTTTGAAAAATATGTTTTATATCCTAAAATAACAAAAAAAGGAAAATATATTGACTCCAAAATATTTTCATTTTGTATAGAAACTTAAATGAATATAACAACTTCCATCTCATTAGATTACTAAATATCAGAATTACAGTGGATTATTAAATTTTTGTTTAATATTTTGAAATGTAAACGAGCGTCTCTTGTCTGAAAGCAAATTTTTATACCAGGAGAAGCTTCTTTCAACGTCTACTGATGTTATTGGTACGTACTTGAAAAGGACGGTCGCACTTACTGACAATTCTTCTTTAATTTGAAAAGATGTTGCTTCACCTTTTAATATCCTAGAGATTTTCTTCATTAGCCAGTGTAATAATAAAAAATTATTAAAAATTAACAAAAAATTTAAAAAATGCTTTAAAATGCCAAATACGCCCCAAAATTTAAAGAAAATGCCCTACAAATTTCAAAAAATTGACAAAAAATGCCCTATAAATCTCTAAAGGACAAAAAATGTCCAAAAATGCAAATGTCATCAAAATCCGGGCCTTAATTATTACATATTCTGATAAATTTTGAAGGTGGTGAGTGCCCTTTCAAAACTCAAAATGCCTTTTTTTTATCCCTAGGGAGAACTCTGCAATCAAATTTAAGTACTTTATAGAATTTTATAACAACAAACACATTTCTAATAAATATTTATGTTAAGATACTCTCAGTACCGTTGAATCTTATTGCAATCTTCCTATTCTATATAATTGGCTTGTTTTGCATTATTTTTTAATAAAAAATTTTTCTCTGGAAACAAGGGAAATTTCTTTAAATTTGAACTAACAAAAGATATAAGGAAGAATTTAAATTAAAAATAATGTGTTAACTTTTTTTTTTTGAAACCCTTAAAAAATGCTAAAGAAAAAATACAATAGCTTAAATAATTTTTTATTGTACATATTTTGAGCAAAAATATTTTACATAATTAAAATTTTGGACTTCTTATATTTTGCTGCATTCTTGAATTAAAAAAGAGAAAAATGAGGTATTAATTGAAATAAACATTTAAATCACCCATCAAAAATTATAAACTGAATTTTTTGATCGTAAACTAATAACAAATTACTAATTAATCAAAAATCAGTAACAGTAAAAGCAAGTAATTATTGTAATAAAAGAATTTTCCTTTTTTATAATTTTCATTGTAAAAAAGTTAATCTAATAATAAAAACTAAAAATAACTAACCTGTTGTTAGCTGTGAGTGCAGCAAGGTGGTTTTCTCCAGGATAAGGCACACTCTGATCTTCTAAAATTTGTTGCAATTGCCTAAAGGTTTAAAAAATTTGAAAATTAGCTTTTATGAAACAATTTTTAGCAACAAATCATTTTAAGAGTTAGGCAAGAAAACTGAATTGATATGGCTTTGATTGCGAGCCACATTAAGCTAACAAATTTGGGTAATGATTGCTTGTTAATTTCATATATCATAAAAGGTGAGCGTATAATTAAAAAAAAAAAAAAAAATGCCCCAACATATTAATTGCTTAACTACAATTATATAAAAGATGACACTAGGGATGTTTGCCAATTTACAACTCTGCTTAATCAAAAAAGTTCATAATAATTCATTTAATAACTATTTTATAATTGTTATAACAGGAAAGCTCAGGGATCACCATGTATAGTATGTGAGTGTTACATCGATGAATTAGTATTTTAAAAGATAGTATTTCATCTGAAACCAGGAGTTAATATTTCATATATTAGTACTTCTTAAGAAACCATGTGTTTATTTTATTTATAGTAACACTTCCGAAATATGTTTCCATTTGAAATCAGTGCTAGTTAAAAAAAAGTTAAGTTATAAGAAGCAAAATTAACAGACAAAATTGCTCGTTTGAAGTAAATTTTGACTATCATGGGTGGGTGTTGAGCAACAGCATCATTTTTTAAATGATATAGACTATAATCAATCTTTATTTTAGTGAATTGAACTTTTAAAACCTTGTTTTACTTAATCTAATAACATAAAATCACTGGTAGACATTACAAATAATAAAATACAAAAAATTTGAATTATCTTACATATAATTGGTGCAGGATTTTGTGGTGTTAAATAATATTGATTTATAGATTGTTGAATTTTTTTTTCCTACCTGGTAGAACAGGTATTTAGCTAGTATGAAACAAGTTAAAAGGGAAATGCATCTAGACTTATTTGAATGCCTGAAATAAAATTGAGAATTTTTAGCTTTAACTATTAAAGGAGAAATCTTCGGAAAACATTGAAGGTTTTGTAGCATTTCCTTTTTTTAAATATTTAACTGATGATTCTGAACTCAATTTGTAATAGGATGTAGAGTCGTATTAGATGTAGTACTTTCTCACACAACAAAAAAATTTTTTTTCCCAGCTATATATTGGAGATGGAAAATTTTTTGTAAATATTGACCAAATAGATTTGCAGTTACAGGATTAAAAAGTAAACTCTAACAACTACAGGACCGGTCTCCCTCCAGCACCTAAATTTGATCAGCAACATCTATGAAAGAAAGGTCCAGGGCTGGTTTTGTAAATAATAATTTCAGAGATATTTTTCTGAAAAATGCAAGCTCCTCAGCATATATCTCGTATAATTTAATATATATCTCCTTAAATATAAATTATTAAAATTAAAAATTATTCTTATTAATTTTACTTTGAGATTGCTGAGAACAGTTTTTAGGTTAACTTTATAGTGTACTTAAAGGCATAGAATAACTTTAATTGTAGTTTGGAGAATGCTAGTGTCAAAATTGATTATAAAAGGGAGCATTATTGCCACTTCACTTCAACCTTTGGTAACTCATATATAACAAATAAAACAAATGTAATAAATTAAATTATTCTAAAATAAGAGAAAAAATATATACCACTGAATTTCAGCAGGTTTCAAAAGGCGGTTTTTATTATATAACATTAACTTGTAAAAACGTCCTCTATTGTAGACAGCCAAGTGTTGAGAATCAGACAGATGAACAACCCTATCTAAAAAATAAAAAAAAAGAAAAGAAATGTATATATAAATAGTAAGCAGAAATTTTTTTTATTTTTTTTTTTAAAAACTGTCCAATTGAAAAAAAAAAACTTCATGAACATGACATATTTAAGTATATTGTATAAAATATGCAATTAAAATGTCATGAATGACTATTTAACAATTAAAAAAATTCAAGTCTAAAAACTGTATAGAGTCAAATACTGTTGGACCTTGATTGTCTAAAGTAATTGAGTCAGACTCACGTCTGATATTATATTCAGATTATAAAGGTGACGTTTTTTAATCCTCTTTCAACAATAAACTCTGAAAATCGAGCTCATTTAATAATGCTGTTAAGAATACTTTTCAATAGGCATAGCTTATTTTATTTTAATATGCATATATTACCTAAATTAAGCTTCATTGGCGTCAATCAGGGGTGATTGTGAGCCCAAGTCAAAATTCCGGAAAATTTCTTGAGTTAAAAAAACATAAAAACAGTTTAAATTGAAAAATCAGAAAAAAATTTAAACAAGGTCTGTTTCCTTTTCCTCAATATTTCTTAGTTTACTTAAAATATATTTAAAATTTTACTCATACTTATACTATTTATACATACCTATCATGATCTGGAGAAGTAATTAAAATTTACAAATATGTCTTTCTTTCTTGAGTTTATGATTATAACAACTAATGATGATAAAAAATTAATATTAATCATGAATGTAAGCTTATAAAGTATCTTTCTGGCTCGCCCTTACAAACAAATAAAATAAACTGTGATTTTAAGTTCCACCTTTGAAAATTTGATTTTCGGAAACTTCTGTGATCAATGATTTTTTAAAACTTCTGGACCTTCTATGTCCGGAAACTTCCGGATCACTGTTAGCAAAAATTCTGGAAATCCTGACTTTTTCTGGAGCACAATCAGCACTGGTCAATAATTTTAAACTATTTTAAACAACTTTTATGGAAACACCTTTTAAAAAAATTACAATAAACATCTGGTAACAGATAACTTTAAAAATATCTCATAGTCCGAAAATTCTACCAGGTTTGTGTTGTGTTGAATTTATCTGACATAGCAAATAAAAAATAATTAAATATTAAAATATACACAATAAACTGTTTTTGATCAAATAGAGCTATAAGCTAGCAAATATTATTAATATTATCTTTAAAATATTTAAAAAATTGAATTGTCTGTAGTTAAATCTAAAACAATGGCTACTGCCCAGCAGATCAGAAAATTTCATTTTGCTTTTTGCGTATCCCACTCGAACGGTTCGTCATAGAATGTTCTTTTGTCGATAGTGACCTTCCTGGTGATCCAAACTATTTGTATGCCGAATTTCACCTGTTTCGTTCGGATGCTTTAGGAGTTTATAAAGGACACACACAGAGTGACATTCATTTATATATATAGATAGATATTTTACCTTTCTCTGGGTCAGGTACTCGAGTAGTATTAAACATCCTTTCATATTGCCAGGCACACAAAGGAATAAAATTTTGTACAGTGACCTAAAAACAAAAGAAGTGAGACAAAAACAGGATACAAAAATGAAACATGGAAATTAGAGTAATTTAAAGAATTGCTTACAGGCTTTAGTGTTTGAGTGTTAAGGAGTTTCCTAAAAGTCATTGCAGCATGAATGAAATTGGCAGCTCTTGCAGATTGTGAGGTTGTCGGAAGGGGAACATAGTCCTTTAATTAAAATGAAATTCTAATCGTAAAAAAAATAATAACACAATAAAATACTATATTAATTAATATATATTACAAAAACACGACCAACAAAAAATTTGTGATCATACTGGCAAGATAAAGGTTCATTTTCTGTTTTAATATTTCACAAAAACATAAAAAACACTTTATTAAAAAACAACAACATGTAAATATTATGAGCTTATTAGCCCTATTAAAATTAATATATATATATATATATATATCGTTCTTCAATTTGCTTAGAATTAGGAGATTATTAGTTGCAATATAAATTTATAAAATTACAGACCGCTGAAGTTTGGACACAGTTGTATTTGCAAAGTGTATGAATATACAGTTGTAGCAATGAACATGGTTTACATTAAACATTTTTTTTTGTTTTTTTGAAAACCTTTATCAGTCAAAGTTAGAATTGATAGAATTCTTCAACATTTTACTATGTCTAAAGTTAATAATACATTTGCTATATTTGTAAACATGCGCATTAAAAGATATTCTTAACTAACACATCTGTGATCCGGATTAAAAATTGTAAATTAATTGATAGGCAACTTCTGAAATTGTGCACAACAGTTATTTAATTTGTAAGTTTTATACATGTAACTCATAATTTACTTTCTTACAATAAATTCTACTAGAATAAGTTTTTCCGAATTTTAAAACCTCATAACTTAGTGAATTTTCATAGCAATAAAGTTTGTAATAAGGCAAAACAAAATATATTTTGCGTTACCTGAAAGTGTTTTGTGTACATAAATGAGTGTGGAGTTGTTTAAAATGATAAATTCTATTTATAAAGCTATGCTTACAAATTTTATTTTGATGGTGTATTTCAAATACAAAATTAAACAGAAATTTTTTAAAATTCATGTAAATAAACAAAACAAAAAAAATTCTATTTGAAAATTGTTAAATTAGTTTTTAATATTAAATAAATTTTCTATCAATGTATGTTTGATGAATTTAAAGGAAAAAAATAACAAAAGAAAAAATAATTGGTATGTCTTTTTTTATAATCAATGTATGCCGGATTATTATGTTTTTGCTTTTTCATGTCAATTACCTCTGCCATTTGAAATAAATAAATAATCAATGTATATACTGAGAAAGGTTTATATTTCATTGTAAGTTTAGAAATAAGAAAATAATTTCTTCTCAAATTTAAAACAAAATGTAATGTAAATATGAAATAATAACTTTATAAAGCCTCATTTTAAACTTCATAAGCAGAAATTTTTAAAGACACACCATTATGAGAGTTGGTAAAAGTTTACAGATTGCAATTATGAGAAAAACTTCGATTTTTTTCCCCAGGCAATGATTTTAAAATACATATTTAATAATTAAATTGAGACTAAAAATGTGGCAATACATATTAAATTGAGATTAAGGTTTAAACAAAGAAATCAGTCTTGCTTGATAAAAATTATTAACTCTATGTTGTTTACATGCAATGCTTCTACAAAAATATTGTCTATGTATAAAATCATAAAAAAAGAATATTTTCAGAAACATCAAATTAAAACTAACACTTTAGCACTAGAAGACTAAGAGTTTAACATGACAAAATTTATAATATAAATAAATTCATACCTTTGTCTTCAATTGATAAATCATAACTATATGATTTATAAATTGAATTAATTGATAATGTACTCAACTTCACAACAAGTTAAATTAAGTAATAAAGGGAATTTATATGTTTCAGATTATACTTCATTGCAAGTTAAGAAAAGACCATTGTATGACTTAAGTAATCATCCGCAACTGCATATAGTTCAGTTTCATTTAGTTTTCGAACTATACAAATAGGTTTTTAAAACAATATCAAAGCTTTTGAAACTTGAAAACATTAAGCAGAAACTTAATTTGTGCTATCTTTTATGGCATATATCATAGAAAAAAAAAAGAAAAGGTTATAGCATTTTTTTTTTTTTTAACATTTGTTCTTGAAAAAGAAACAATTGTATGGCATTGCAAGAACACTAGATTTGATCAGACCACTAAAAATGGAGCATATTATGCTGACTTGCCTGTAACAAATCAAATGCAAGATAAAGAATTTTGACTTTTGTTTTGCAGAAGAAAATCATATGCAATAATTATTATTCTTTCATAAGTTTATTTAAATGCATTTTACGTCCATTTTAATTTAGCTCATAGGGATTATTATATCCATTGTCGACTGTATTTTATGCATATTTAAAATAGAAGCTTAATATTTTTTTAAAATCTGAGCACATAACAAAATTTATTTAGTCTCAAAATAAAGCACTCAAATATAAAGCACTAGAAGTAATTTGATTTAACAAATATAATTTTGATATTTATTGTAGACCAAATTAAATACTTACCAAACCATAACAGTTACTGTACACCAGCAATGGCGATCTACCGCTTAAGTAAACATAATCTTCCCACCAGTCAGTTACCTATTCAATAAGCAATTAATTTAATTACTGAGTAATTATCATACACCCCAGTCAAACACAAAAAAAAAAAAAAAAATTTTTTTTTTCATGAATTATTAACCAGATATAATTATGCTTAATTGAATGAAATGTTTACAACATGCTTTTCAGCAAGCATTAATAAAAATATCAATAATGTGATTAATCAAGACATTTTAAGTTTGGCATTGTTATTTCTATGTACATAATGACTTAAGTTATAAATACATAAATTCAATTTATTTTGCTTTACAAGTGATAGCGATTAATAATTCTGCAGTAAAAATTCAACCTAGGCTAAAATTAGACTTCAATTAATAATTTTCAGAGTTATTTAGATGAAAAAAATGTCTTTACTGCGCCTAAAAGAACTCTCTTAATAATAAAAAAAAGTCATCAAAAAAACAGCAAAAAAAAAAATTCTAATTTAGATTGTAAGACATTCTTTTTCCTCCCAAAAAATCTATACAATTATTTACATTGCTCATTATTGTAAATTTAATTTTTATTTATGTGTTTATTTTATTTTTAAGTTTGAGAGACTGAAAAAACAGCATATATTTTTTGTTGTTTCTCAGCTATAGTTTTGTTTAATCATTCTTTGACGGTTGGTTCGAACTTTTTATTTCAAAATATTCTGTTTCATTTACTGTAAATTAATCTAAAAAAGTTCAGTCTTCTTCTCTGCTCCTTTTATTTGTCACTTTCCCTCACTGTTGCTCTAAATTTCCTATGTCAGAACATTTAGCAGACTGTTTTTTACATGGTTGGAGGTCCAAAATATAAAAATTAAGGTCAAAATTGCCTCCAAACTTTAAGAAAATTAAAGGATTCTTTTGTGAAAAAATAAAATTGGAAAGCTAAATGGAATAACATGTCCAGCAATTTTGTTTTCAAACTTGATTGAGGTATGTATCCAACTGGTTTCAAGAACTTTTTTTCTTTTTAAGGTTCAATTAATATTTGTAATTTCAATTAATATAAAGGTTAATTTAAATTTGGTAAGCAGAAATCCTCAAATTATAAATTTAAAGTAAAGTTTAAAAACTTACAAAATATCTTTCAAAATAAGGGGTAATTTGAGTTTAACTACAAATGTTTCATGTCACACTCACAGCTCCTTAACAAATTTTAATCCTGAAATTTCAAAATAAATTTCTCTCCAGATGAATAATGTAATTACCCGTGTTCTAAACTAAAAATCTTAAATTAAAAAAAAAAAAAAAAAGAAGAAAATGGAATGAAATAAAACTAAATACATACATTGTTCAACATTGAATTTTTAAAGAAAAATTCTAATATATTCATTTAAAGCTTCATAAAAAAATAGACCTTAATTTTTAGTTCAAAATATTGCTAAAATTATACAAGAAAATTCTGAAATGTAAGAAAATTTTGAGCAAAAAAAATTCAAAAATTATTTAAAAAATAATTTCTTAAAATGAATTTTATTGGTCTTAAAAATATAATTCATTAAAATAAATAATTGCTTAAATACTCAAAGTGAAACAAGAAGCATATTTTCTTCATTTTTGTGAGTTTACTTCTTGTATCGATTTCATCTGGCAGCATACGGAGAAACAACAGTTAATTCATTTCTAAAAATCGGAGATAAAAATTTTAAAAGGTTTTGGAAAGCTAATAAACTTACGTTTAAATATGAATAATAATAAGAAAAAAAATTGAAATTTTTATCAAAATTACAGATTGTCATCCAGTTACATACCTTAACTAACTGCAATAGTGGAATCAGAAAATTAGCTTTAATATGTAATAACATTAAAGAGCTGCTTACATAATATCTTTTCCAACTAAAAATCACAAAACTAAAATTTTACAGAATAAAGTTCTGTGGCTACTTATAGCAGATCATGCTTAAACATAGAAAATTATGCTATCAAATTATTTGATTCTCAGAATCATAATCTAATTTTAAAATCTCTCTAAATTCTAAGAATATACTTACATAATTAGATGCCCACCAAGATTTCAACCACAAATAGCGCTGAAGTTTTTTACCAACACCTGTTTTAAACTCCATGGCCATTTCCTCCATTTTGTGGTATTTATCATCGTCTAATAATGGCCGTACAGTAGTTAGGTACTATAGAAAAATAATTACAAGAACTAAATTATAAAAAACAAAATTAAGTGAAATAAAAATTTGTTAATAAAATATAGAATTTGTTAATTAATCAAAAGTATGTTTCTTTTTTTGGCACTAATATAGAAGATAAAAATAAGGAATGGGTTAAATAATTAATAACAGAAAACACTGATTTTACGTTTAATCATCTAAGATTAAGAAGATACTTTTATAGAACAAATTATTATTAACTAAAAAAACAAACAAAAAATAAATAGAACAATTTTGGAAATAGAACAATTATTATAAAAATGTGCAATTTTAATTATTTATTGATATCTCCTAATTTTAGAAATATTTAAAAATATAGGGGATAATAAGATCAAGAATAAAACTTTTACCAGAGTTAAAAGTTAACTGAAATTTTACTGAGCTATTTGGACGAAACATTTTAATGATCACAAGCACAAGATATATAAAAAATGAAAGTGTGTATCATTTAAAAAATGCTACAAAGGACAATTTCTGCCCATTTCTAAGCCATATACAATTTAGATGAAATGTACAACCGGTATTTTGAAATTTAAAACAAACAAAACCCATCATGTTAAATTATTACATAGCAAAATTTTTAAACACATATATCTTAAATTTTTTTTTTTTAAAAATGGTGTTTTTCAAGTTTATTGCCATTACTGTCCCATTGACAGAAACAAGTTTTAAAATAAGAAACAAGAGTTTTAATTATAAATTATAATGTGTTTGCTTCCAAAATGAGGTTTTACTTAAGGTAATTTTAAAATATATGATACAAAGTTGTTTATGCAATGGAAAAATAAAAATTCTTAATATTCTATATAATTATACTCTATTCGAAATTCTAATAAATTCTATATATAATATATTTACCACAGAACTAATTACTATGATTACTTAATCGTGACAGAAAATAATTGTAGTTAGATAAATATTTTCCGGCTGTCTTAAACAGATAAAATACTGTAATTGCTTTATTTGTTAATTTGTTCCATTACAGTTTTTTTTAGTAATGCAAAGTCTACAATAAAAAACTGAGTTTAATAAACGAATAAATGATAACATAAGCAAACACACAATTAATCTAGATAGCAAAAAGTAGTGCATTTTTCTTTTTTAATTTCAAGTGCATTTAGTATGTATAGGAAAGTCATACTCGTTTCATTGTGCCCTCAAGAGATGGGAGTGGTAATCGAGGAAGAGAACTCTGAAATGAATATAACATGGGACTTCTTTTCATGGTCAGTGTTCTCACCAAACCCTGCAAGGATTACATTTTGAACAGTTAATATTCATCAAACAAATTTAACAATAAATAAGCATAATAATAATACATTTATAGTAACAATAGTTCAATTGAAGTAGTGCCGAAGGAATATAAATCACCTTAGAATTTATTCACCTTAAGCAGGGGGCAGATTTGGTCTTAAATGGTAAATGTGTGTTATCCACTTACTTGCCAATAAATAATAATAATAAAAAAACTACATAAATTGCATAAAAATATTTCATCTAGTTCCTAAATGCAGTGGTAACAATTTAAATGTCTAAAGATATAAATCTTTTGCCATTTCAAATTTTTTTTTTTACAAAAACATGTTTAGAATATACATAGTACAAAGATTTATTTAAATTAATGCAAGAAAAAATAGCAACTTCAGTTTAATTTTCTAAGAACAAACTGTTTATTTTATTGCGCAAAGAAATCAAGCATGTGCAAAACAGCAAATATTTTTTACTTTCAAAAATATTAAACATTAACTTTGTACATAAATGTAAAAGTTACAATTGTATACTTGTTTGCTTAATTTCTTGTTTTAGTTTAATATTTTTCCTATTAAATTAAAAATGAATAATGACAAATTCAAAAGAAGATTAACATAAAAATTGAATTCACAGAGGCACTAAAAAGCTTGAATAATTTTTTTTTACCTCTCCTAATAGAGGTTGTGCACCTCCATTAACGGTACATTCTGAATTGAAATTATTCTTAGAGGTGAATATTTTAAAAAAATATAGCTAAAAATTGATAAAAACTATTTGAAAATTTATCAAAACTAATTAAATTGATTGTCCATTAATTTAAAAAAGAAAAAAATTAATAGTGTTGGTTTATAAAACAAAAACATCATTAGTATGCACTTCAAATATATGGCAGTTCAGTAGTAAAAGCCTTTGTAGCGACCTGCCGCACCAAGGAAAAATCTAAAATTCAGCTGCAGAGTTTAGTGAGGGAAAGTAAGTTGTTTATACAGATAAATTTTTTACAGTTTACTTAATTTTGACAACATTTTCGTTAATTTATTAATGTTAGGTTAATTTTTGCCTGCAAGGTCAAAATAAATTTGTGGCATCTGTTTCCATGCTATACTATACTCGGTTGCAAGTTAAGAAAGAAACAATCACTATGGAGAGACAAATATCGACATCGCCAACTCTTGAAACAGCATTGCACAGCCTTCTTTTTGCTTGTTTTAAATCATGTAAAATGAGGAAAACAAAACTTATTGAATAATCAACTAACAAGTAATAAGATTTATTAAAAATTATAACAAATATACGCCTTTCTGCTTGCATTTAAAGAAACTGAAAAAAGAATAATAAATGTTTCTTGCAGAAGATTTTCATCTACAATGAAAGAAAGTAAATAAATTTTTTTTTTTTTTTTTTATCTCGCATTGGAATTTTTTCAGGGTATGTCAGCATAAGATGCATCATTTTTAGAGGTCCAATCAAAACAAATGGTCTTGCAATGCCATATAGTTGCTTCTTTTTCCAAGAATGAATGTTCTTATTTATCAAAATATGTCCTTAAGTCTAGGATTTCAGTATGACTATGAAAATAGAATTTTTTTTTTTCAAAAATTCTACATACATCGTTAAAGATAGCACGAATCAAATTTCTGTCTGACATTTTTAGCTTTTAAAAGTAATCATATTGTTTTTGAAAATATATATGTATAATTTTATAACAAAATAAAACAGAACTATATGCAGTTGTGGATGATTACTTAACTCATATACTGCAATGGTTTTTTCTTAGTTTGCATTGGAATATAGTTTTGCTACTGGGCAAGGGAGTATTCAATCTAAACATTTTCTTTATACTCTTATGGATAAGTCACAATAAACAATGCACTACATTTAGAAAGTTTTATTTCAGAAGACGAACATTCGATAGCACCATTTTTAAAATTATTGAAGGAGCTTGACATCAATTGTAAAAAGTAATTAAATAAATTTGTAGATATATCATTTAAACTATGACAAAATACTCAGCCAAAAATATATCCAAATCATGACAAATTTTTTAATTTTACTCAGAACAAAAAATATACTGGACAACTAAAATTTTAAGCATGTTTTTAGTCTAATATAATAGATATTTTTCAATTTTTATAACCTACAAAGGAAAAATTCAATGAGTGGTAAGATAAAAAAGTACACTTACAGCCCAAATGTAGGTTTTCAAAGACGTTTTTCTCCCATGTCGACCTTCAAACATCCATCCTTTATACATAAGAAGAAGTTTGAGGGTGTATCGCAGCATTAGAATAATTGTAATCCATAAACAAAAACTGTAAGCCACACAGGCAGCCAGTTTTATAGTAAAGGGAGCAAAAGAATCTCTGAAAAAATAGAAAAATACAATAAAATACTTAACTAGAAGTAAGTAGTTTATTTTGTTTGGTTTATTTAGAACAAATAAAGAGTCATTTGAATAATTACTCTTTAATTAATTTATGTATAAAATGAATTTTATGTGAAAGATGAATGATATAAAAACCAAAGCAGACTTAAAATCCATATGTGGGACATAAACTAAAATATGATTCATACCCCCTCCCCCAGTACAAAACTGACCGATTTCTATCTCAATGTAGCCCAGGCTCTGACAATTTGCATATACCGTATATTTTCAAATATAATCGGATTATTTTTAGAAAATTTTCGAAAGCTAAAGATGAGTCAGCTAATTTTCGGATCCGACAATTTCGAAAAATCCCAGGAGGACATTGTGAATAGAAATACTTCTCCTTCTGTTGAGCATTTGCGATAGTCAATAAATATCATTAAACATACATATAAAATAATAGTTGAAAACAGAATTCTGAAATATAAAAATTGAAAAAGTAACATGTAAATAGGACAATTTGAAAGAATTTTTTTTTTAATCTTCCAATTACGAATTCGGAAGGTCTATGTTTTTACCCACTATGCATCTATTACTTCTAGTGGGGGAAAATTTTTTATTTCCCCGTATAGCAGACCTCATTCTTTTCACCTCGACTTGTATACAAGTTTTGAATGTCGGGACAATTTCCAAATAAAAAGCGCGCCCTTCGTCTTATGCACGGATGGGCTTATATTCAGAAATTTACAGTATTAGTTTGGGAACATATTAGAAACAGACTTACAATTAATTATAAAACCAACAGCAATACTTTATATTTGAAAGAAGAAGAAAAAATCTTATATTTACCCAGGAATATACTTTTCCAGGTAAGTGATTCCACCAAATGATGCATCAACATTGGCCAAGAATAGAGAGACCATAAGAGTAGTCAGGATAAAAAGACTAGATATTGATGCCGGATAGATGCCACAATGAATATTATTCTGAAATACATTAATATCAGAGTTTATTAAACATATAACAATATCAGGAAATTAATAATCTCAAGAAGCTGAAACGGTAAGATGAACTAGTTAATGGACTAAACTTCATTTCCTTCAAAAGTATTATAATTAAAAGTACACCTTAACTACTTCGGCAATAAATGAAATTTTTATTTTGACAAATACATATTGTACCATATTATTTTTTTTTAAAAAATTTATACAATATACATATTTTCTTATAATTCTGTTTATTAAGCACTTGACAACAAAAAAATTAGAGTTCCAGTTTAACTAATAACTTAAAGTTGTTATAATTTAAAAAGAAAAGAGTTCTTGCAACAGTCTATTAGGGTCAGAGTTTAAGGCTTCACAATTTTATGACCAAAGTCACGATTGCGGCAATGTGGTCAGTATTGCACAAGTTACATTTATTTCTCACTTAAGTTGTCACTCATTGATCTTAAGCTGGGTGGACTCAAACAACCACTGTGGATTGTTGAGTTCTTTAGCTTCTATATTTTCAGTGCTGTCTCTCAACCATAGCTATTTACCTCTTCACATTTTTCAAATGTAATATGTTAAAATTAACATTAAAATTTAATGCAGTTGGCACACTACAACTTAAACAATTATAATTTTAAATATCACTAACATAAATAAAAAATATTATTCTCTCAAAATTCATAAAATCAAATATGGGAAACACTTCAATGTTAATTGTAATGATCCTTATTTCCATTCTATTAAGTTTTGGTTGCCAACATTTAGCCCATTTTCAAACAGTTTTTTAAAGGTAAGAATTACTTAAAATGTTTCCAGAGATCACAGTATCAATTTGTATACCAAACTTCATAATCATAATACATAATTACAAAATAAATATCATAATTACATAGATAATGGAATATAAAAAAATAGTTTCCACTGAGACTTAGTTTGCTAATTCATCAGAAAATTGTGGGGGATCTATCGTAAATATTCTTAATAATTTGGTGATTTAATTCCACACTTAATGACCATTTAAAATTCTTCTGTCACTGGAAATAATAAATAAATAATTTATTAAACCAAAAAAAAAAAAAAAAAATTATATATTTAGGACTGTTAAAGCACAACCACTGTAATAATAAAGATGATGCACATAAATATAATACATCAATATCAAAATCGACAAATTGAATTAGTAACGGGAACAAAGCGACAACGGGCTTGAAATATCATGGACCAAAAATAACATATTTTAAAACAATTTCCATTTATGAAATTTATATGAAAATGCTTTTTTGCACTTTATAAAAATATTAAAATACATTTTCTGCCAAATGTTTTTTTATTTATTATTTGAATTTTAACTAAATATATTTCATATACAACTTTATGGAGATTGGTTACAAACTAATTACCTTTGGATAAGGGCTTCCTAGACATTAATAAAAATTCTTCAATATTACTCAGAAAATGAAAAATATTAAGGTATAAGTATTACATAAGATAATGCTATTATAGATATTTCAAAAAATTTTGAGGTGATTTATCCTTCATTTAAAGTAACTTACCATAAAGCGGGCAAATCTTTTCTTCCATGATCTAACTCCACTGTTCCAAACAAGGCTTAAAACTTCTTTATCATAATTAATGTTAACTCCTTCATGAGTAATGGCGAAACTAAAAGCAACAGCAACATGAGCTTCAGCCATAACTGCAGGGCTTGCTGCCTTCAGTTCCTGAATAGAAGAAAAGAAAGATTTTATTTACACAAAAAATTAAAGGGTTGAAACTAGTTACATGAGCCAATAAATTTCTTAAAGAATGTTTTTAATTAAAGTTTCGCATTTGCAGAAAGGTTTTTATTTTATCTACGTCTGCTTATATCTTTGAAAGCAAACTACAAAAATACAATTTAAAAACATGCAAAATTTACATGAATTATAAAATAAAAATTAAATGACAGAAATCCTATGACAGAAGTTAAAATTTTTCTTTTATATTCTAAAAATAAATACATAGACCAATTTAAAGCTCATCTAACACAGAAAGTTAATTCAGAGGATTTGATTTTTACACATTTAAATCAGGATTAATTTTAAATGCAAATATATTTTGGATGTCATCTTTAGCAAGTGCAGGAATGAAATTTTGTTACTAAGATGACTAGGAATTTTTACTTAAAATGTGAAGGGTAGTCTCAGTCATAGAATGATCTTGAATATTTCATTCTAGTTTTCTTTAAAGGCATAATCGTGTTACTTTAAGCCATTATTTTAATATTTAAAAACCTCTGCTACTATAATTTTTTATTTTTAGCACATATAATACCTTTTTCTAAATGTTAATAACTTTCAGCCAAAATTAGTTGTTTGCCTGTACTCATACTATAATGTATAGAAAATAAGCTCATAAATATTTTTCAAAAGTAAAATTAGTATAGCAAGTTAAATTAATTTTTCTAGACAAAGATACATTCTTTGTTTTAATTTTAATGTTCAAATGTTTTGATAGAAATCAAGATGACTACCTCAAAAAATGACACTTGATGCCAATTTTAATTTGCTTAATTTTTATTAAAATTTTTAATAATAAAATTTTAGTAAAAATACCCTTTTAAATAAGAGCAGGTCATTTAATTCAGAATTAACTTGCTGATAAAACCCAAAAAACATGATTTCTTCATTTTGATAGCCATTTGTGTCTGCAATTTTTAAGAAAATATTCACTTATTTGTAAACAAAAGATCATAAAAACACAAACTTAATTTAGTAAACCAAGTTTTACTCTATAAATTACTATTCAACCAAGAGCAATTGATAAACACTTAAAAAAAATAATAAGTATCATTAATGAATTCCTGAAAAGTTTTAGTAAGAAAAATGTAAGATTAAATTCTAACTTGATAGTATGTTGGGAAATATACAGTTGTCAGTAGTTTATGACAAATGTTTGCTTGTGGAATTAAGAGACTGCGGAATTAAAAGATTAAAAATACAATTAGGATTAAAATTGAGATTTTGTTGACAAAATATGTACGATAATCATTTTTCTTATCAACTTAACATCGCAAAAGAATGTTCTAATAAATGAACATACATTAGCACAAGCACGTATAAGTAATCAGATGAAGTTACCACATCGATTACTCAAAAACAATATAAACAAACATATATATACATAAAAAAAACAATTGCACTTTTCTGAATTCTACTAAGCTATAAAAATTTCATGTAACGTTTGATACTAAGCTTACAATTCAGAATTACAAGACTAAAGTTAACAAAAATAATAGTTAAGCTAAATCAACTCAGAGGCACATTTTTACTTTACTTAAAATAATATGAATAAAATTTCCACATCGTAGATAGAAATATGCTTATTAAATATCAAATAAGTGATTATTTTTACCAACAGTATGCAAACTAGTTGTGGTACCTGCCGGCACCCGACTCTAATCGATTCTTCCGCCCAAAAATGTGGGTTGTGGGAAGAGATTCGGCGGCAAAAAGCAGTGACTGCAGAGATCGAAACGCTGCTTTTCCTACTCTCAACTCGTATGTAATGACGTCAGATTTGTTTGTGTCAGTTTGGACTATCATTTGTTCAATTTGGGGCGTGGTTGAGAAGATGGAAACACAAAAATGAAAGTGTTGAAAGCCGATGGAATTATTTTGACTTTCGAATTATTATCAATATCGATACGCATGCAACGACTAGGAGAAATAAATTTTTTTGAGATGCCTTTTCTTTGACGAAAACATTTCTAACAGAATTCATCACTTTCAAATATTTCATTAAATTATTAAATAATTTTATTAAATTTATTGAAAGCTGATTGAATTATTTTGACTTTTGAATCATTATCAATATCAATACACATGCGACGACAAGGAGTAATAAATTATTTTGTGAGGCCTTATTTTTGACGAAAACATTTCTAACATAATGCACCGCTTTTAAATATTTTATCAAATAGTTCAGCTAAATTTTTATTAAAACAAAGAAATTTATTTCTATTATTAAATTCTGTTGTATTACTCATTCCCTGCCAAGATACGTAACAACATATTGCTGCAACGAAGAAAAAAAAAATGCCATTAAGAAAAAAGGGATAGAACATTTGTGTTGAAACAAAGTGGATACTTTCTTTTATTAGCTACCACCTAATGTTGATTAACAGGTAAACAAATCACATTGACTGATTTCAGATCTGTATAAATATACACGCATTATTAATAATATATTGTGGAGAACTTCATAATAAATGTTGAGACTGTAATAATTAAGCTACTACTTTTTATTAATGGACATGTTCCCAAAACAGGTATATTGTTACTTACTGTGCTAAAAGAGGAAAATTTGTGAATTTTGAAGGAGAAAATATTCTTATCTTACAATACAATTCTTAAAAAGAAAAGCACTTATTGAGGCCTTTATTACCGAACAGAATTTATCTTTAATCGAAATATTTCGATCACTTTCCGACAAGTTAGAATGTTTAAAGCTCTGTACCTCTCATCAGGACATTTTACAATTGTTTCGTAAATGAAGCATATAAACTTTATCACCAAATGAAATTTTCATCATTTTCTGACATAAACAAACTAGCGAAAAAAAAAGGAAGAAAGAAAAAAACAATAAAATGTAATAAATATTTCAAAAAATGCGCTTCTACTAGAAAAAATAAACCAGTTTTATATTTTTCAGACTTATTTTATTATTTTATTTTATGATTCATATTTTTCTTTGAATTGTTATCTCAGTTGGAAACAAGATGCAACTACATATAGCGTTTAAAAAGTGACATTTGTGTTTACTTTCTGAATAGATCGCACTGCAAGCAAAGTTGTTCTGAATGAACTGGCAAGACAAAAACTTACATATAATTGTAATAGTTAAATGACTGAGTGCCTGGAAAAAAAATCGAATGATTTGGTAATAAATAATCATACAATCGGATTTCATTTAACGTATTATTGAAAAAAATAGCGGTTCAAGTTAAATAAAAAGATAGGGTCTATCAAGTGTTCTGTTCTCTTTTAAGAACAAAGGAATTAATGAAATAATTCGAGATGAATTAACAGGAAATTCCCATAATCACAATAAATGATTAGTTAAGATCTATTTATAGCAGGGCCTGAAAATCAAAAACTGAGACAATGCCAACAATAATCTGTGGGGCCTCTATTCTAACTCGTTATGACGCAACGTAAATGAATATTTAACTTTATTTTTTGAGTTTGCTTTACATAAAATTTAATGGGATGCCTGCGAGTGACGTAGTGTGGGTATCGTATCTCGATCCTGATTGGTTATTGAACCGTGGCTTTTGTTTACGTTAGCAACTTTTATTTCCATTCTGTTTCGAATAAGCCAAGCCCATCAAGAATCAATTCTCTTAGGAGACATATTTTATATTCTTTCAGAAAGATTTCAATTCAATCACTAAATACTTCTTAATTAACACAAAGACAGGCACGAAGTCATGAGGAACATAAACAATCTATATATGAATGTAGTGAATCGGCCGGGATAGCCTGGTCGGTATGGCGCTGGGCCTATGTCCGATAGTTCTTGGGTTCGAACCCCGTCGGCCGAAGATTCCCCGTGTAGTAAAGTGACTGATGCACGTTAAATCTGTCGAGTCGCAAAAGTCCTCCATGTTCCCATAACAAATCAATACCTCTGGGGGTACTGGATTGGAGAGCGATAGTTCTCTGATTCAGTTAAAATTACGATCTGTGGATGAATGCATGGATGTATAAATGAGTCCGCCCTATAAACGGGTGTGGCGTATGGTGTGGCAGAAATCGAATTCTTGGCCATAGATGACGCCACTGGAAAACAAGAACAATCGCACGCCCTCTGACTAAACAGACAGGCATACGTCAACAACAACAACAACAATCGAAGTTGTCAGGTTCACAAAGAAAAATATATCACGGTCACAATAAAATACATAAACAAAAAATAAATCTGAGTTGAATATAAAAGTTAAATATTTAAAAAAAAAGAAACTCTAAATTAAAAACAATATCATTTGGTCTTAAGCATCATAATCACAATGACTTCCAGATGTCCGTTAATATGTTTAAAATTATCGTAAACACTACTTTAATTTTTTTTTTTTTTTAAATTAACCACAGTCATTTTTATGTTCACAGGGGCCCGGGTCTGTCTTTATTTGGGGGCACTTTATGAGTAAATTTAGAGAAAAAAAAACTTAATTTTGAAAAATTTTTAAAATTTATTTTATTTTAAGAGTAAAAAACATATAAAATACTTATAAAAGCTTATATACAATATTTTTATTGAAAATTTAAGGTAACAATACTTTTCGCGCTTTTTGAGAAGCGAAGTCTTCTATCACATCATCAAAATCAATTTCCTGTAAGACATCATATTCAATGCTCATAATTGACAAATAAATGACTCAATATTTTTTTGAGTCATACTATTTCTTAATTCATTTTTTATTAATTTTGGTCAGGAGAAAGAACGTTCCCTACGACCATTAACTATCATGAGTGACAAAAAAATTCGAAATGAAATGTCAATGTTTGGATGTCTTCAATGTCAATGTCATCGAGATAATTGTTTTCCCCCATTTTATGCGTGTCATTTATGCTTAATTGTCCTAATAATTTTTCTTTCCTTCTTTTAATATAAATTTTGAATATATGTATATGTTATTTGCAATTTTAAATGATTTTTTTGCGAACTTTTTTTTCAATTTTTTTTCTTTACGTTACATTTTGCTTTGCTGTTCAAAATCTATAAGACTAAGAAACATGAAATCATAAAGGCGTGAAGAAAATATGCAAGGAGTTAGAAAGAATACAAGAAAATGCAATTTGATTATTAGTTTTTTTTAATTTTTTATAATCGCCGTTGAAAAACTGCCTCAATTTTGAGTTTACGACTACTAACGTTCAACTCCGTAGCCTTGTCATTTTGAACCCAATGCAGAAGACGAGAACTCCAGGATCAAGTATTGGAAGAAATTTCTGCCCTTCGTGGAGGGCGTTTAGCTGGAACTAACCCACATTTGAGCTACATGGACAGGAAAACCACGAAAGCCTCCTACGGTTAGTCTGACAGCAAGGAGACTGTAACACATGATCCATCTACCACTGAGGATATTTTAAGCCAGCACAGTGGTCGGTGTGAGCCAAGTGTGGAATTCATATCTGCCAGCCATCACTGGGATTCGAACAAGGTCCACCTCATTCGGAGGAGAATGCTCTATCCCTTGAATCCATTTTCATTGAGTAATAACTCTGCGGGAGGTACCAATTCGACCGACAATGTAAAAAAAAGAAAAGAAAAAAAGAGTATTATGGGCTTCAGAGGGCTCCAGCTCCGAATAAAACTTTAAAAAAAGTTGGATCAGGAATAGTTGGAGTTAGAATTTAAAAAAAAAAAAAGAAAAAAAAAAGACCATTAATGCAGTGAGAGTTTAGACTTTTCGGGGGCCCTATCAGAACCCGGAGTCCTGGACCCATCCTTAAAAACGTCTCTGTGATTAAGAAATTTGAACTGCAACCTATCTAAAAAACCACAACTTATTAATAAATCAAACATGTAATTGAATTGCATAACTACCTAGAAGAGTGAAGAAACAAGTTTACTGACGAATAGTATTTTCATGTTTAACATTTCTAAAATGCAGTAATGTATACATAACAATTTAATCATTATTTTTTTACGACTACCTCGATAGTCATCTACATAATTATATCTCGCTATGAATAAAAACTACAACCAGCCAGGACTCAAATAGTAATTACGTATCTCTGAGCAAGATATACGCTAAACTTTCAAGAACAGGTAAAATTCATTAAAATTCCAGTCGCATAAGAATCTGCGTCTTTTACGTTCCCTACAAGGATGAGAATTATATTTATAGATTTACATACTAATATCCAAATACAAACGATTATTGTTTCTTACTAATATAAATTCTTAACACATTCGAATCGGGATATGTTTGTATACACTTTTTTACATACACAAGGCTGTCAATTTTCAACACTTTTCGGAAAATTGCTTCTAGTTGTAGCTAAGTTTATGTTTTAATGAATGATTTTTTGTTTTGTAAATTTAATTTAGTGTACATTTTGTGAGTAATTGAAGTATTTTCCAGATAAAATATGGGTAAAAGGAGTTTTTCATTCAAGTGAGGTTACAGATAAATTTTTGTATTTGTAGAGGTGAAAAAATAAATTCAGATTTTTGAAACCAAGAAGTATGCATTAACCCTTTCCAAAGCAGCCAATTTCGTTTGAAGATTTTAGTCTTTCAGGATATTATCAAGCGTATATAGATATAGGTCATATAGATATTTAAATTCAAGAGAATATAATTTTTAAAAGAATCGTAAATATTTAGAATAGCTACATTAAAAAAATAAGTTATGAAATTAGGAGAATTTCAACTGTACACTATATATTTTATTTACACTTTTTACTTACGTTTTAATTTTCTTTGACTTTATCCATTTTTTAATTTTTTTCACATGCCTTTCTTTTTGAAGTAACGAGGCGGTTTCTATTTAGATAACGAATTTTTATAAAAGTTCTTAATGATAGAAAAAACATATTGCTGTTTTATATTAACTGCGTCATTTCGGAATCCATTCTTTACATAGTTGTTCATTTACTTTAAAGAACACGCGGAAAATTATATTTTTTCCTTTTGTTTTTCCATCAGAATTTTTACAAGTTGCAATCGCGCAAACTGGAATTTCGTTAATAGTTTTAAAATTTTGTAAATTCATGGCAAAAACTGAGGAAAGTCATTATAGAAAATAACGAATGTCTTAGAATATGTCACAAAAAGAAATGCTCCAATATTAGTTAGAGCTTCTAAGGCCGAACGCTCTGTTCTTGAAGTAAAAGTGCGAGCTTTGCGCCAAAGTGACGTCACTAGAGAAAATCGGAGGATTGGAGCGGCGAGAGTTTCTTCAAAGGAGTGAACCAACCCTTCTATTCTCTTTAGCCCAGAACTTGCTCTTCGCCATTGAAAAAAATAAATGAATAAAAAATTAAAAAAAGACACGTTACAACTTATTACCTATTTATTTTATTTTATTTGTTTATTTATTTCCTATAATATTTACGAAAAATAAAACTGTAAATTAAATAAAAACGTTACAACCCCCCCAAAAAAATCTTTAAAGGGAAAAAAAAAGAAAAATGTTGTTGCTAACGTATATATTAGCTAAGTAAGTTCTTTAAACTAAATATTATCGATTAAATTAATCTACACATAAGAATACACAACATCAACATGAACAAAGAGTCATAAGGAAATTCTAATGGATCAGTCAAATCGTTCAAAATGTCTGCGTTATAGATAACATGAACTATTTCTATTTCGAGTAAAAGTTTTATTGCCTTTTAAAATAAGAGTTAATAAGTTTAAGCATTTCAATTTTACCAGAAAATTCGACTAATAAAAAAATTAATTGCTTTAAAAAATGCATAAGTTTAAAAATTAAACCAATTGAAAAATCAATGAATATACATAATACATAAATGGTGTAAATAGTGAGGAACGAGCGTGAAATTAAAACATAAAAAAAAAAAAACTACATTACGTTTAATGTCAGAATATGTTCAATGTTTTTTTTAAAATATTTTTTCTTCCGATCTTGTGTTACTTAAAAAATAACAACCGATTGCGCAAAGAGCATCATTTTACGTAATTTGCGTAAGGAGGATAATTTGAATCCAGGCGAATTCTTAAAAAAATTCTTAAATCAAATTAAATAAATCTCCGACTGGCAGCTGAATCAGACAATCTGGTAAACTTCCTACCCAATCTACATACCTGCCAACTTATAAACCTTTCGAAGATGATTTTCTCCAGTGGTAGTAAAATGGTATTTAAACTACAATTTTAGGCAGAAACATACGCTGTGATTTGAAAAAGCTTATGCGGACTACCACGACTTTACTTACTTTATTTATAAAAAATTGGGCACCTGGGCCGCGCAGCGGCCCCTATCCCATACATCTAGAAATTTACATAAGTTTAAAGTGATAACATTTTGAATTTAGCAGTCGATGTGGTAGCTAATACAAAATTACAAGCACTTTGCTTGGGTAAATAAACATTTGAATATCGAAACTAAAATTGACACATATAAATATAAACATGATTTGAAATATATATATATATATACATATATACATATATACACACATACATACATATATATATATATACATACATATATACATATATATACACACATACACACACATACATATACATATACACATACATACACATACATATACACATACATACACATACATATATATATATATAGGTTGACATAGATAAATATAATTAATATAACATTTGAATATCGGATCTAAATTGACACATATAAATATAAACATAATTGGAAATATATATACGTAGGTTGACAAAAATAAATATAGTAAATATAGCATTTGAATATCGAATCTAAATTGACACCTGTTGACATATTTAAATCTAAACATAATTTGTATTACATATACATAGGTTGACATGAATAAGTATAAACAGAAATTGATAAATATTAAATTTCTACATTTAACTGGCACACGTTTAATTAAGATATATATTGAAAGTCTAGAATTTAGAGTTCAATGTTGGAATGAAAAATCCGGAAATGAGAAATAAAATGTCACTGAACTAGAGCGGTCTACCCTAGGATCCTTTGCAAAAGACGAATCACTTCTTCATTTTTTAGTAGGTCTTTCAGCTCTTTCACTAGTGATACAAGTCTGTGAGCCAATTTAGCTGGTGTGGAAGGAACAGCACAAGGGCCCTTCCTGCTGGGGCGGGCTTTGCATCCCGTGTAGTTTGCGGTGTGAATTTCTCCACAGTTGCAGCACTTTGGTGGTGTGAGTCTATCCTTACGACAATCGAAGGATCGGTGGTTATCAGCGCATTTCACTCATCTGGGAGGTGCATTGCATGTCCGTTGAGCGTGGCCATATTCCTGACAATTAAAACACTGCAGCGGTCCCCGACCGCCACGAAAACGTTCTACTCGGACTGGAATCCGCTGCATGTCTGTGATGGTGAAAATTTGCTGGTGATTCTCCGTTACTCTAAGGATTGTGAGAAAAAGTGGGAGGAGCCTGTAGGTCCCGCCCACTCTTCTTTTAAACTGTATTACGTTGTGGGCTTCGATGTTTAATTTCCCTAATTCAATGGAAATATCCTCTGTTTTGAAGTCAAGTGGTAGTCCACGGATTAAAACTTTTGTAAACTTGTTATGTAGAACTTTCACTGAAGTTGTGGGTGGATCCGGAGCTTTGTTGAAATACTCTTTGGATTCTGATGGTGCTAAGATAGTGGAGGTCTCTAGCAGTGAAGAAGAGCAGCTATTTGTAGTCGTGATTGCGTAATTATCTTCAGCTTTTTTGACATCAGCTGGCTTTTTCTTCTTTTTCCTTTTCTTTGTAGGAGGTTCTGTGTTGTTTTTGTAAATACTTTCTGAGTCAGAGGTCTGTTCCGTATACTGGTTTTCATCGTTGATTTCCATAGCTGGGGCGTCAGCTGAAGTAGTCGGCGTTTCAGGCGTAATTTGTTGAGGTACCGGAATTGAATTGGCCGAATAATATGGTCTTACAGCTCCTTCGGGCACTCTAAAATCGCTGAGCGTGCAATAACTTCCTCTTTTGGACCAGCAATGGAAGTGTCCATATTCATCTTCAAAATTTCACCGGGCTTAGCATCTGGCTTTATGTAGTTGGGATATATCACCGGTATTACAATTCTCTTGATGAGCGTGTGAGTAATCTTGCCGCCACGTCCGCAGCGCCGAGATAGCATTTTTGCAGTAATTAAAATGAAATGGTCGAATCTAAACTTTACCTCCTTTGCTACATCCAAACATAAGTGCAAGAGAATGAAATACGTATTACTCACTCGAAAAGGAAAATGGTCGATCAGCAGTCAGCATGAAATGGTCCGAAATCTTGAATGCAAGGTCCATGAATCCCGGTCGAGTACGAGCACCATCGCTAATCAGAAGCCCAAGACCTAATGGTCGCTATCAAGACATCGGAGGGTGTCTTTGCGGACTACCACGACAGTAATACATACTAATATATATACTTATTTTTTTTAAAAACTGTGGTGGTCAAAAAGATAATAAATTAAGTTTATAAATGCAAGGGACGCCCGGTGGCTGAGCGGTAGTGCTTCGCTCTGTCGTGCCACAGGTCCCTGGTTCGATCCTCGGGTCGGGCAAGGTTGACACAGCCTTTCATCCCTTCAGTGGGTCGATAAATGAGTACCAAGCATGTTTGGGAACTAAACACTGGGGGTTCCGCGTTCGGCTGACCACCTGACCGGAACATCTGCTCCTGCACCCCAGAGCCCAAGGTCAAGAAAACTGAGATGGGCACAGTAGACCTTGGCCCTCTATGGGCTGTCGCGTCACTGAGTTCAGTTATAAATGCAAGGAATTTATAGAAAGCATACATTTTACTACCAGTTTAAATATAGAAATAAAATTTTACGCGAAATGCGTAAAAGTTGGCAGAAATCGTTGGCAAGAATATCGCATTTCAGAGAGAGGAACTTCGATGATAGATTATCTATCATCGAAGTTCCTCTCTCTGAAATGCGATATTCTTGTTTCCATAACAGCAGACGGTTTTAGACTTTGTAGCGAGGGGAGTTCTGACTACAGACAACTATAAGTGAAGTGATACAGTTAAGCCCTGTGTAGTGATTGCTAAGCGTTTAAAAGTAATTAGTTTTACATTTCAAGTGGTTTTTGTATTTGAATTTGCAACTTTTGTTGAATTTGTGTTGCCAGACAATCTGCATTGCACCAGAACGTGTTTTAGAAATTTTTTTTACCATTGGAAACATTTACGTAAAAAATTAGTAAGCTGATATGTTACAAGATCAGAACTAAGTACACGACTTATGATTTTTTTTTTAATATACTTTCAGTTGTAACAAATGTATAGCTGCCATTGTAAATTTTTTCTATTACAGTTTACTTTAATGTGTCAATAATAATAATAATAATAATGAAACAAGTGCCATCTTTTAATATATAATAGATTAAAATTCTTCTTTTGCAAGATTGAAATTATCGTGCGAACTAAAATGAAAAACACAAAAATAAATAAAATATGATTTATTGGACTTTGCAGTTTCCATAGTTTGGATAATCACGAAATTAATATTATAAATATTTTTCTCCTTCTTGACATTAATTTTAAATAACTCAAGTAACAAAAAATTTGTCAGATATAAGTACCGTATTACGAAATATAGCACTTATTTTTAGCTATAATTTTAGTATCTGAAAAGAGTACATATCGATCTTCAATCAAAATATCTTACAAATCAATATTTTGATGGAAAATGGCAAATTATATAGAAAAACATTAAAAAAGGAAGACACTAACGTGTTATCATTATACTATCATTCGAAGTGATTGATTTTTTCATTGTTGTTCACTTCTAAAATGACAAATGGAACAGCTGTGCATTCTTTATAATTATTAAACTTTTTTTTAGTTCTTAGAAAATCAATGTTGTATTTAAATATTGATGAAAAAAATTAATTTTAGTGGCATTACTATTTGTGCTGTTTAATTTAGAATTATTTATTTATTTTGTCTGTCTATGGCCAAATGAAATTTAAATGAAGCCTAAAAAGTGAATAAAGAAAATATTATCTTTTAAGTTCTTATTTAACAAAGTTTGCAAAGCTCCTGAAAGAAAAAAGCCATTACAAAAGTTTGTTAAATATAGAAAATTCGATTTTGAAACATAAAGAAACTAATCCCTTTTCTTAAAAATATGTTGTGGTAAGGAAATGACAAATGAGTTATATAAATTTACATCTATTGAAAATTGTTGAAAAGTGAAGTATTATCACTACCACTTTTAAATGTAATTTTATTTTAAATGATTTAACTTTATTTATCTTTTCAGCATACATTAAGTCTTTCTCTAAGCTTTGTTATAAAATTAAACTTAAAAATACAAAAACAAATTTATACTGAAGGCAATAGTTTTAAAATAAATTAGAAAGTCATACTGCTAGTATTTCCTTTTTAAAATTTAACTAGAAGAAACTTCTGTCGACTCAATGTTTTAATAATAAAAATATAAATATAGGATCTGAAGTCAAATTATAACGTAATTTCAATTCCAAAATAATAAATTACGACAGAAAATATCAACTTAGATTTAACATTTACGTAATAAGGTTTTTTTTTTCGCGCAGATACTTTTTGCTTCGTTACGTATAATAAATATTGCATAGGTTAAACATATTACCGTTTTGCATATATAAAACAATTCCTGATTACAATTGTAAAATCATTTACTACATCATTACCACTACAAATATACTGAATCCGAAAGCATAAAAAACTGCATCCAAATTGGGTTAAAATTATATTCCAAGGTAAAAAGATCTATACATACGTGGGAAGCCAAAAAAAAGTTTTATGCTGTAGCTTAAAATCTATTCTTCAAGAAATGATAAATGTCAGATATTGCGAAAATAACGATTTATAGTAAGAGATAGAACATCTGCTTTGCTTTTAAATATTTTGGATGTACGAAATTCATGACTCGTGTATTTTATAATTTTGCTTGTCTTTAAGTTCTGCGGCGTTTTATCTTCTCATCATAGACTTTAGCCACTACTGATTTAGAGATCCAACGATTAATTTTATACATAACAGAATTTGCATCATTGATAACAGTTTCTCATTTGCATATTCAGTTATTTATGAATGCTTAGAACAGCCGCTGGAGGAAGAAAAAAAAAGACTGAAACTTTATGAAAAGCAAAATCATTCTTTATCTTATATTTTATTTTATACTAGTGGGCTGCGTCCCCTGCTCGCTAACGCTCTCCAACCCCCGAAAATTGCTACGCAGTCTTATATGGTTTGCTTCGCAAACCAAGCTCGCTTCGCTCGCTACTAACTTAGGTACATTGCAAATGCACAAAATTCTAAGAATTCAAAACAATCATTCAAATCCATATAACAACTTTTATTTTTTTAAAAAAAATACATCTTTTTAGTAAATACTGAGTCATTAAAATAAATTTGATTTCAAATAAATGACATATAATTCGTTAAACCTATTAAAAATGTGCTATAGCATCAAATCTTAAGATAAAATTTCTAAAACTGATATCTCTTCAAAAATGTTAAAATTTTGGTTATAATTAAGTCTATTAAAAATTGAAATAAGTGAATTGCAATGGAAAAACCTGCATAAACAAAACGGTATGTTTTTAAAAAATAATAACCATGAACGATTCACAACTTTGTTAAAAACGTAAGTATAAGTCTTAGAAGTTTGACATACAAAAGAAAAACTTGCAGAAACTAAACATTAATTTGCAATAAATACTAAATGCGAACAAATACTGAGAAAGATTAAGGGCTTAGCAAAAAAATAATAGCAAAAAAATAATTACTATTAAAGATTAAGAACTTCCTTAAGCACACAATTATAAATTTCTGGACTTGGAGCTATCATTGTTAGGCTGTCAAATGATCTAACCCTAGAGATGCCAACATTAAGTTGTCCATGACTAAAAACTGGTTTAGTCTATATAAATTCGTGAAAAAAAGCGCTTTCGACAAAATACTAAAATAGAGACAAAGATTACTCACTTCTGCCTAGCTTAATAGTATGAGATTGCAACAGCTGAATTGAACAACATGCTGATGCTCTCTCTGGTTATTTCAGTTTCCGTTTTTAAAAGCGCTATATGTTGAGCCACCTCATCCAGATTTGCGATGTGACATTTTTAGCAGCAATCATTGGTCGATTTTCTAACGTTGCCATTCGGGGAGTTGTAATGAGGCTTTTTTTTTGGTGCCGTGTAAGAGAAATATATATATAGATTCGTCATTGAACAGCCGACCGGATTTTGGGTTTACGACTAGTAATGTTCCATTCCGTATCCTTGAAATTTTGAACCCAATCCAGAAGACAACGGAACTTCTGGATCAATTATTGGGAGAAATTTGTCTTCGTGGAGGATTTTTTGATGGAACATTTATGTTTACATGGAGAGGAAAACCACGAAAACCTCCCTCCGTTAGCCCGATGGCAAGGAGACTCTAACCCATGATCTGTCTACTACTGAGGATATTTTACGTCATCTGGTTCACCTTATTGGAAGGCGAAAGATCTAATCGCCCAAGATCCCATGGCTGAAGCAAAATCAGTGAAAAGTGTGTTGGAATTTGAACCTAAAATTTTCTATTCGAATAATGTTAGACTTTCGCCTTCGTGGCTCAGCGGCTAAAGCTTTCGTTTCTCAATGAGGTGACCCGGGTAATAATTTAAGCCCAGCCGCGATGGCTCAGGGGATAGGATGATTCCCTTCCAATGAGGTGAAGCCAGGTTCGAATCCTAATGATAGCTGGGCGATACGAATTCTGCACCCGGCTTGCACCGACCACAGTGCTGACTTAAAATATCCTTCGAGGTAGACTGTTAAAGGGTTGGAGTTCCCTTATCGTCAGGCTAACCGTGGGCGTTTTTCGTGGTTTTCCTCTTCATGTTACGCAAATGCGGGTATAAAATAAGTTGAAAATATAGAGAAAGCATGGTAAGGATTTCGCATTTTCTATTTTTTGCTTAATTGCTTTATTCTGCATTTTTTGTTTTATTTCTCATTTTTTTGCTTAATAAGTTCTTTTTTCGTTTCAGTTCTTGGTGCTTCTCTTCCTATTACTGATATATTTTGCTTTGGCTATATTAGTATAATATTAGAAAACACTTTTTTCGGATATATTCGGAGCTGATGACAAGATTATATCTTTTCTTTATTTTTTTAAAGTTTCTTTTTTAAATTTTTGAATATTTTTTAAAAATTTTTTTCAATACTATTTCTCCTCTTTTGAAAAAACTCTTCACATCTTTTTTCATATTTTATCTATATTTTTAACTGTTATTGATCTATCTATATCTATCTATTTATCAATCTCTCTTTCTTTCTCTCTCTATATATATATATATATATGTTTATATATATATATATATATATATATATATATATATATATATATATATATATATATATATATATATATATATATATATATATATATATATATATATATATATATATATATATATATATGTTTATATATATATATATATATATATATATATATATATATATATATATATATATATATATATATATATATATATATATATATATATATATATATATATATATATATATATATATATATATATATATATATATATATTTGCGGATATAATCGTGTGGGCTGATGAAAAGATCATATTTTTTTTCCGGTTTTTAAAATAAAATTTCATCCTCTTTTTTTTTAAACTGTTGCTTGTTATTTTTTTACTTATTATCACCCCCCCCCCTTTTTTTTTCTCCATATGTCTATAATTTTTCTTTGTTTTATTCTTCATTTTGAACTTATATATATATATATATACATATATATATATATATATATATATATATGCGTGTGTGTGTGTGTGTGTAACAAAAGGAGCCCAATGAGTGAGCGAAGCGAGCTCAAATTGGGAAGCTATACGAAAAGAACTGTTTCAGGGGTTGGCGGACGCATCGAGCAGGGATGGGGTTCCCTAGCATTTAAAATGTCATGTATGCGCGATTTATAGGGTTAGAATTAAAAGAAAAAAAGAAGTGGAAATAAAGTGAAATAATTTAAAAAACAAATAAATAAAAGTCTTGGTTGGCTATAGTTGACGAGTGAGCGCACCACAGTTGGAGTTCAGATCGCGTGTTCGACGTACACACAGTTCTAAAAAGAGTTAAAATTTATTATTCATTCTTCTGTACAGTCTTTACCGATGAAGAACCTTTCTTTTGTAATCGTAAAATTTCTCTCAAACAATGACTTCACTTAGCTTTCATTGTTTGTGTAAACGTTTCGACAAAAGTAGCATTTAATTTAATAGATACTTAGCGTCGGAAAAAGCGTTTTTTACTTTAATTATTATGGCACTTTAAAAACAATCTACTGAAACAGATACAGTGTATCACTTTCTTCTCTATTTAAGATTGCCAAAACAAGATCCTTAGAAAAATAACCTGTGCAAGATGGTTTATCCGGAATACCAATATACATGCAGACCTCAAAATACCAACTCTATCACAGCATATATACAAGTTAAACGCAGATTTTTTCGATAAAGCCATAGAATGTAAAACAGCAAATTTTAATGAAATCTTTAAATTTGAAAATTATATCAAAGATAAAAACTACAGACCAATAGCTGCACATTTCACCTCCGACGCGTCATATCATAACTATCAAAACAAATAATTTCATCAACCTTTCTGAAAATAACGTTTACTCATGCTGATACAATTCTGAATAACTCCAAAATCAAACAAACACAGTTTAGAGCAAGCTGCTCAATTTATTTTTGATTCCTTTTTAGTTATTCAAGCAAAGAGCTTGAAACATTCATAAAAGCAACTCCATTGCCTGCTTACCTCATTGCTCAACCAAAACTGTTCTAAAATTCCAGATGAATGGGATAGGGGCCGCTTCGCGGCCCAGGTGCCCAATAAAATCAAAACACTAGGACTAGGACTCTATTTAAGATTGAAAGAACTTAACTATTTAGTTAACTTCTATCTATTTAGCAATGTTCAATACTTACTTTATTAATAGGAATGACTCGAATAGATATTTCAAAACAACGTTTTTAAAAGTCATTCCCTAAAGAATTTTAAAAAGAAATTTATCAAGTTAAATCTTATAAATAAAACATTGAATAAATGTAATTTTAAAGAATTATAAATGCAGGCCTTCCAACTACTACGCTTCTTGCTAAATATTATATACAGTGGTGGACATTTAAAAGTCAAAGATTTCAGAGTTTTTGGACCACCGACCACAGAGTCACCAACATTTTTGAAGGCTCACCGCGTAAGGCATACCTGCCAATTTTTACGCATTTGGCGTAAAATTTTATTTATATATTTAAAGTGGTAGTAAAATGTATGCTTTCTGTGTATTTCTTGCATTTATAGACTTAATTTATAATCTACTTGACCACCACTATTTTTAAAAAAATTAAGCATATATATTAATATGTAATACAGTCGTGGTAGTGGTCATAAATTGTTTCATAATATAGCGTATATTTCTGCCTAAAATTGTAATTTAAATTCCATTTTACTACCACTGGGGAAAATCATTCTCGAAAGGATTAAAAGTTGGCAAGTATGGCGTTAGGGGCTAAAAAACTGGCGTTGCATATGAACTTTTAAATTATTTAAGTGTAGTGGTGTGAAAAATAAGTTTAAATGAATAAAAAATAGTACATTAAATTAAAACTTAGATACTATTAGAATGAATTTTTAAAAAAAGCGAAGAAAATTGGCAGCCCTGCAAAGGTAATTTGTAAAGAATACATATCTTTAACTTTTAACTACGGTTTGGTAAGAATTTTCGTAACGAAACTCGTATATTTCAAATACGATTTTTCGAGAACTATTCGACCGATTTTATTCAAATTTTGAATTTCGCTATGTAAAATTACATTCTTTAAAATGATGTAAAAAATTGTATACCATACAGTTCAAAATTTTTCTGTTATTAATAAATAATGTGATAAAAAAAAACAATAAATCTCGACTAAAAGTTGTTTCTTACATGAAATTATCTTTGCATAAACGAATTTTATAATTGTGTGCTAAAATCTTTCAATTCACTAAATTATTTCACTAGATACGGCAAAATACTTAGAAAGTAAAATTAATACTAATGTCATCAAATTATGGATTTTTCTTATGGAATGTTATTAATCTACAGAGACCATATTTCTCAGATTCTCCCCTTATATTTAGGGGGCCAGAAATCCGAATTTGAAAAAAAAAAAGTTTATTCAAACAAAGCACGGTTTGTATCTGATTTTATAACTTAAAAACATCGTCTGTACTAGTTAATGAGCATATCTAAAATTATCCTACTAAGATTGAGTCCTAGAACGTAAAGATCAGATCATTAGATCAAAAGTTATTCAGGGTGGTCCATTTTTTTAAAGCTCTGTACATTCAGACTGTACACTGTACTGTACATTGCACTTCATATTCAGACAAAAATGTACATTCACTAGATTGACATGGGCGATTAAGAATGTAAACAGTGCTAACTGTTAATAAAATTCTAACTTTTATTCATAGAAGTTGAAATTAGCAACGATTCATTGTATATTTATTTCAGTTTTCTATTGAAATTAAATTCAAGGAATGGTTTGGTTTTACATATCAATGTTTGAAATATAATTCATAGCGGTAGTTACGATTGAATAGTTAAAGAGATAATAAATAAATAAAAGTGAATTGCGTTTCTACCACTTTTTTACATTATTAATATATCACTATATCTAGAATAAATTATTAATATATCACTAGAATCACTGGGGCTCCCTGGTTTGTCAGAAATAACACCCTCTATAATGACCTCAAAATCGACAAAATAGACGAGTGCCTTTTTAAACTCAATGCATCCTTTTTTAAAGGTGCCAAAAATTGTTCAACTTGCAAATTCAATAAGTTGTTAGATATTGATTTCATAGGTGACAATAAAAATTTCAGCCCGATAACCGCTTTTTTCTTAAGCGACTGTGTTCTCTCTAAGCATTTCGGATAATCATGACTATCCCCACTGCCCTAGACAAACTGTGTTCTCTGCACCAATGAAGCCCGGCTATACCGGGGGGAGGCGAGAGAGTGCACAGGGAGTCTTCCCCCTTTTGTAAATAGTGTAAATATTCCTTCTTTATCTTTATCATCAATTTGTTCACTTTATTATGTATCAACTTGCGATTTATTTTTATGTATGACCCAGACTTGATTTTATCAATTATTGTTCATTCTGAGATTTAACTTAATGTTAACGCAGCACCTCCCTTCCCTTCCACCACATATTATTCAATTTAGATGAAAGAGCAGATATCCATTCATGGATAGGTACTCTGAAAAACTTGATTAGTTAGTTAGTAATATATCACTATATCTAGAGTAAATTATTAATATATCACTATATCTAGAATAAAAATATTTACATCCACAACAGTTGCAAAATACAATGGCAGGGTTGCCGACTTTCTACGCTTTTTGTAATAAGTTATTCTAGTGGATAGCTATGCATTATTTTGTCTTTATTTAAACTTATTTTTCACACAACTACATATGAATGATTTAAAAGTTCATATGCAACACCTCTCTGTTCCAAGTCTTTCATGGTGAGGCTTTTAAATAGCTGGCAAATTTACCAAAAAATTATGAAAGGTTTGGTTTTTAAATGTCTACCACTCTATAAAATATTTTGCAAAAAGTGTAGTAGTTGGCAGGCCTTCAATGCTCACAAGATGAATCCCTAAACAGACTAAGAAACTCTTAACGTTAATTTTTTTTTTAAGTGTAATTATAAACAAATATCATGTCCTTTGGATAGTCACTACTTATATCATGGGCAGGTGTTAATCGATTAAAATTGGTGAAGTTTTCTTATTTCTTTCAGTTAATTAAAAATGAAGGTTAAAGAATTGAATATTGATTAAATTATTTACCACCGTTTTTTTTCGTCCATGTTCCATTTTTTATACACACTTTATCGCTTTAAAACACAGCCTGCACTATTTTGTGGGAAAGATATTAACCCAATAAATAAATAGTAGTAGAATATTCATTTTAAAGTAAGTTTAAACTGAATAAAGATTCTCTTTTTTGAAAGCTGCGATTTTAATATCTGTTACAAACATAAAATTGGATTTATAATTTAATTTTATATTCCAGTGCGCATGGATTACGTTTAATGTCTATAACAAAATAATTTTTCTAGCACTTTCAACGTTTCGAGCTATTTATACAAGATAATTACTTTTAATTTACATTGGGTCTTAAAGTGATATCCAGATTTCTAAAAAAAATTTTAACCCATAGAAATGAAGTACGAAGAAAATAAAAACTTTGAATGATTGAAATATAAAATAATTATGTTATTTTCACTCACATAGCTGATAATGACAAAATGAAACCTACTCAGGGTTCAGGTTTTGTCCGATTTTTTCCCCCTTCACCTTATATCATCCCTTGTTCTTAATACACACATAGTATAGCTATAAAAACAAGCAAATGTTATATTTTGAGCAAAGAATATGGGTCATTATAAACTGGTTACATTTCTTAGAATAAGACACGTTTAAGAGGCTGTAAAGTCAAAGGAAATGTTAAGTTGTGTACCTGCTTCCTTATCCTCCAAGATAACTGCTTCCGCTTTTGGGAAGAAAACATTTATGACACAACCAACCGCGTATCTTGTTTAGAAATTAATATAACACAAGCGTGTATGGAATCTGTAGTTAGGAACTTCGTAAATGAAGAAAGTATCATTATTTTCTAATAAGGAAATGGTTACATTTTAAAGCGGTAATCAAAGGATGATTCCTTAGATAATCAAATAAGCATTATTGTTCTACGTTTACATTTTTACATTTATACTTAGATTTGTTGACAATGCTAGTGTAAATGCAGATCTAAAATCTTAAAACATTTCTATGGGTGACACTACACAGATTTTTCATACGATTTTATTTTTATTAAAGTTGCTTTGTAAATTTTTGTATCTATTTTTTTTCCTTTGAATTTATAAATTTACTTAAAATATTCTTAGACCAATCGAATATTTAAATAAATTAAACAAAAATATGGAAATACTTTTATATACTAACCACAATTTTTCTCTTAGGAGCAAAGGTTTTGGAAGATTTTACATGATGAAACTTTGAAAGATCATGCTTCAAGTTTTTCGAAATGATGTCTTTTTAACCCATTCGAAATTCGGATTGAGCATTTTTAAATCGAAAAATTTTACATTGTAAAACTTTGAAAGATCATACTTGAAGCTTATAGAAATGATGTCTTTTTTTACCCATGCAAAATTCGGATCGATCAAATCGGAGGAAAGGATGTAAATAATTTTTATCTGGATTTAATGCCAGCAAATTTTAAAATCATTCCATTGAATTGCGATATTTATAAAAGAATGATTTAAAAATCATAGTGAGGTTAGAACAGGAAGGGAAAAAAATTAACTTTCTGCTCTCATTTTGGTCGATTTTGCAAGGATAAAAAGGGCACCTTTCCTAAAAGCTTCAAGCATGATATTTCAAATAGTGTTAACAGCTTTGCCATGTAAAATCTTCCGGAACATTTGCATCTAAAATAATTTTTTTTGCATAGAGTTAGTATAGAAGTGCTTCCATATTTTTCTGCAAACTCTGTATATTTAAGTGTCTAATCACATGATGATCAAAGTTGTGGCAAAATTTATATTATTCCTATATACTTAATATTTCTCTGACTTATTCAGTTTAAGATGAATTTTTAAGCCATCTCATTTAACCCCTTGGGGACGGGTGAATCAGAAAAGCATTCGTACAAAATCAGAATCAAGTTGTAATTAAATAAAAAACAATAACTTAAATGTAGTCGTTTCTAATTTGACAGACTTACTTTGCTTTTACTTTAATTATTGTTAGTTCAATCATACATATAATCAATGTTAATTCAAAATATGTTTTATCTAAATGTTTTGGATCTAAAAATTACTTAAAATGAAAAGTACTTCACTAAAATAATTTAAATTTCATTACTACTAGAGAATATGAGAAAATGTTTTTTGCAAAGCGGAGGAAGTTGGCGTCTCTGCGTACTTGCTTCTCTTTTTCAGTTCATTTTAACGACTATTTTTGGAACTTTAATATTTCTTTAGAAAAAGCATGCTTTAAAAAAATATAAATGCTTTCAAAAATTGAAACGTAAAAAATGTATAAATATGATAATATTTTCTTTTACATCTATTTTGGTAGTGATATGCAAAACAGAATTAATTTGGCCCAGTAAAAAAAAAAAAAAAAAGAACATTTCACTATTCTTTTCACAATAACTTATCAGAGTCATTTAAATGCTTTAAAAACAATCAAAAATACACAAAAATGTGTACTGGATAGTTTTTTCCTGTCAATGCGTTCTGGATTGGATAATTTCTAGTTTTAGATACAATTTAAATTTTAAAAAGTCTTATCAGGAGAAAACATAATCTATTTATTTTCCAACTATCATCATTTTGAGCTCATTCTTCGTCAAAAAATAATTATAAGTAAGGAACCATTTTCTACTGTGCAAAAAAATAAATAAATAAATAAATAAAATAAAAAAATCTAACCATTCTCTGTTAATAATTATCGATTTGATTTTTATTTACAGGGTTTTATTCTATTTTATAACAGTCGTCCCAATTTTCGAGTTTACTACTACTAATGTTCAACTACGTAGCCTTTTAATTTTGAACCCAATCAAGAAGACGAGGGGACTCCTATCAAGTATAGAAAGAAATTTTGCCATAATAGAAAACTTTTTGATGGAACTAACCCGTATTTGCGTTACATGGAGAGGAAGACCACGAGAACCTCTCACAGTTTGCCTGACGGGAAGGGGACTCTAACCCATGATCCATCTACCACTGAGGATATTTCACGTCAGCAGTATGATCGGTGCAAGCCGGATGAGGAATTCGCATCTACCAACCATCGCTAGGACTTGAACCCAGTTCACCTCATTGGAAGGCGAACGCTGTATCTCTTGAGCCATTGCTGTTCTATTTACATGGTTTGGACAATTTTAACTCTATGTAAATAATCTTTCTTTTAGCAGTAAATATTTTGGAAGATTTTACATGGCAAAATTAATATAACAATTTGAAAGATCATGATTGAAGCTTTTAGTAATAATGATCCTTTTACTTGTGCAAAATTTGGATCGACCAAATTGAGGAGAGGAAGTTAAAAACTTCCTACTTTTTTAGTTTTAAAATTATGCTGAATAGAACTGAACTAAATGAAATTTCTAGGTATCTGAGGGCGCTTGCCGGCATTTTACCCCCTCATCTTTAACTTTATGGTGTTTCAATGATGTGGAATGCAAATGAAGTAAAGGAGTATTCGTGTGGATCATTGAGTTCTGACTGAGTAGTTATATGGAGTAGG
Organism: Parasteatoda tepidariorum; assembly: GCF_982258835.1. Lineage (NCBI taxonomy): Eukaryota > Metazoa > Arthropoda > Arachnida > Araneae > Theridiidae > Parasteatoda > Parasteatoda tepidariorum. The sequence continues at coordinate 8,804,745 of NC_141762.1, forward strand.
GTGATAAAACCATAATGAAAAAAATATGAGGTATAGAACTTGAGCTAAGCTGGTAGTGTGTAACCTGCCACTAAGCTAGTAGTGGCAGGGCGCTGGACTCACGTTCGTGAGAACGTGAGTTCAGCTCCCTTCCAACCAGACTATCCCGGTCTGCTTTTAACTTCTTACGCTTATTGGGTCGATGTAAATGTTGCTTGGGTAAAAAATACATCCCTTCCAAAAAGTTCCAGCATGATAATTGCATGTCATGTAAACTCTTCCAAAACATTTGCAGTTAAAATAAAGATTATTAATATAGATAGTTAGTATAAAAATGTTTCTATATTTTTGTCCAACCCCTAGAAGTCTTAAAATTTAAGAAAAAATTACAAAAACACATTTTTAAGATTTACATTTCACAGGAAGCATTTTCAAATAATAATAATAAAATTCAGCACTATTTATGCGTTTTATTGTAGTCAAAATCTGATTTCCTCAATAAATATATATATTTTTACGTCTTAAAACTATCCTTCATTACGCAGAATAGCAGGCCTATTCAATAGAGAGAGACAAACAAATAATTTTTATCTTCCAAAATAAATGACAGAAAGACTTGTGAAATACTGATTGGTTATTCAAATCGTGATTTGAAAGTTCTTTTCTTTATGTTTCCCCGTCCAGAATTAACAAGTGAAATGATTTTTGATTGATAGATAATAAAGTATTCATCAAGTTTATTCATCTTACAAGTAATACTCGTAGATAGGAAGTGGTTCTCCTTGGGAACTGCTTGTAAATATTTTCCTCCTGCAGTTTTTTTCTCTCCATTTAACATCGTTCTTTAACTACACCTGTTATTTATTTTTATTACAGTGTGTCTCTTTTGTCATTGAAACCCATATTTATTATATCGTTCCTTTACTATAGCTAGTTTAATTTATTATCTTTGATTTTGGACTTACGCTTCATGGGTCGTCCTGAAAGTTCGTGCCGATTTTCTACAGGTGGAGCTCCCAAAGTTCTGCCAAAAATATTTAAGTGCCTGCAAAATTTATACTATGGGCGTCGTTGGCGGGGTACATTTGTAGATCAATATTTAAAACTCTTTAAAAATACCTTCGATATTTACGATAAGCAGAGAAAATTCCAATCGATTAATGATCAATTTGAATCCATTATTTGAATCCATCCGCGATAGCCAGGCTGGTAGGGCACTGGGCCCATGTCTAAGTGGTCGTGGGATCGATCTCCGCCGAATGAAGACTCCCCGTGTAGTAAATGGTGATTGATGAACGTTAAATCTGTAGAGTCATAAGGTCCTCCATGTTCCCATAACAAATCATACCTCTGGGAGTACTGATACAGGCGTTTCCTTGTTTTCTGCATTAGTTCAAAAATACAAGGTTAAGGAATTGAACATTCAGGGGTCTGTTTAGAAGAAATTTGGGTCCGTTAACGGACCCTTCACAAAATATCTTTTCATAAAAACGGACCCTTCACAAAATATCTTTTCATAAAAACGGACCCTTCACAAAATATTTTAACTTAAAAACGGACCCTTCACAAAATGATTTTTTCTTTTTATCGGACCCTTCACAAATTTGTTTACCTTCATTATTATTTTGCTAATCGAATAAACCCTTTCCAGGGCAGAAAACAAGTAAGATGGATGTAAACGAATTAAGTTTTGTCTTCGGCAGACGATTCTTCCATTATTCGTCCGAAATTAATATTCTGCGTTCAGCAGTATAGGCTAAATACCAAATATTTCTATGTTGCATCTCTAATTTAGAAGCAGCAATTGTTGTTTATTTTTTAAAATTTAATTTTTTTAATTATAATTTTACAGTGTTGAGCATTATCATGTATGTCTTTAAAATTTAAAAACTCCTTGGAAAAGTTTTTTTTTGCAATAACGGACCCTATTTGCACAAATTCATAAAAGCGGACCCTGATTGAAAAAATGTGAGTAAATTTTTTCACAATTTCACGAAAAACGGACCTTTCACAAAATGTCTGGACAGACCCCCGACATTAGTAGTCGAAAACCCGAAATCGGCTTGGCAGTTCAACGACATAATTCAGAAAATAAAAGGAAATAAAATCAATCATCATCGAATTAAATTCATAAACACTTTGAATGCTGAGTTTGTTCGTAGCGCCACGGGGATCACCGGTGACAAGTGAAGCCAAGATTATTAGAAACACATAATTTGAGAAATTTTTTTATTTTTTAAAGTTTTATATATACACGCATAGATGCCAACTTGCTCCGGACAGCGAATAAATATTTTCAAGTGGTAATTTATTAATTGTGATTCTTGGTTTAATAAATTCAATGTAGTAGATTTTCATCCACCATTATTTCTAAACAATTCGTAGGCTTATATAATTCACCACTTTTTTTTAGAAAAATCATGCTAAGATTTTTAAAAAACTAGCAAATTCTGTCTTGTATTTGATGAATAAAGGAGAGATTAATCTTTTTTACAAATATTTAGCAAATTAAAGATTTTTTTAATGGGTGAAATTTAGAGAACTAGTGTGTCTATGTGTTTTAATTTCGTCTATAAAGTTCATGATTTCTACTATAAAATATATATTTCTTGTTTTTAAAAATAGATTATTAAATTTTATTGATCACCAAAGATATTTGAAAATTGATTGCATACCCAAAAGTTTGATACATGCTACATGAATATTATTTGAATTAGAGTAGTTGTAAAATCAGGAAAATATCGAACTGCTTTGATGAATAGTTTAATACCACTTGAATATTTAGATGGACCTTTCGGAGAGCTCTTGCCTTTCAAAAATCAGCATGAACTTTTCGGAGTCCCCCCCCCCCCAATAAAATCTTTTTTTTTTCTTTCTATTTACTATCTGCAAAGTGGGAAATGTCGCCATACTATACAATATCCAGTGATTTTAGAGAATTAGGCAATATATATAATGGCTAGGAGTTGTTCAGAATGATAAATGCTCGTTAGGCAAAACGAAAAAAATAAGAATTAGAGGGAAGGAATTAGCATAATTATAAATAGGTACATTTCTTTAAGAAAATTACTGAGCTGGCAACAGAGGAAAAATAACATTTCTTTCCTCCAGTAGAGCTATACTTTTTTATGAAATAGATACTTTACTATAACCACTTTGTTTGATTATTATTATAAATGCTAAGTATAAAAAATTGCATGAATTAGACACTTCTAAAACTGCGAAATAATATATATATATATATATATATATATATATATAAGTCTTCATATGTCTATAATTTTTCTTTGTTTTATTCTTCGTTTTGAACTTATATATATATATACATATATATATATATATATATATATATATATATATATATATATATATATATATATATATATATATATATATATATATATATATATATATATATATATATATATATATATATATATATATATATATATATATATATATATATATATATATATATATATATATATATATGTATATATATATATAAGTTCAAAACGAAGAATAAAACAAAGAAAAATTATAGACATATGAAGAAAAAAAAGGGGGGGGGGGAATAATAAGTAAAAAATAACAAACAACAGTTTATACATATATATATATATAAAAAAAATGAATGAAATTTTATTTAAAAAACTGGAAAGAAAAGATATAATCTTTTCTTCAGCCCACACGATTATATCCGCAAAACAGAGTGCTTTCTGATATTGTATCAATAAAACCAAAGCAAAATATATTAATACAATAGTGTGAGGAGCACTCAAAAATTTTTTTAATAAAAATAACAATAAATAAAGTATATCACAAAAAGTAAAAATAAGTAAAAATAACATGTAAAAACAGAAAATAAAATTATTGTTTTTCCTAACTTTCTTCGTGTTTTCTTGTATTTATATATATATATATATATATATATATATATATATATATATATATATATATATATATATATATATATATATATATATATATATATATATATATTTAAAGAAATGAATGGTTTCTAAATCGGACTTAGAAAATCAACTGAAACGAAAATAAATAAGTAAATAAATAAAAATTTTACGTAAAGTTACAAGGGTTGAACAAAAATAGCGAAACATTTCCTTACTAACTACATAGAAACAATCTTCAATCTTTTTATAGCGGCAAATGCTTTAGAAGATTTTTCACGGCAAAACTGCTGGCACAATTTGAAAGATCCTGCTTGAAGATTTTAGAAATGTTTAGTCTCGTTTACCATGCAAAGTTTGGATGGAACAAAATGAGGAGAGAAAAGTGATGCTTCGTTTTAATTTCGATACCAGCAATTTTGAAGTCATTCTATAGTATTGCGATATTTATTTTGGAATGCTTTTTTACATACAGTGGTATTGAAGAGAAACATTTAATTTCCTATGATCATTTTGGTCAGTGCAAAAGTTGTATGGGTAAAAAGAGTCCCACTTCCAAAAGCTATTAAATCGTTCCAAAAGTTTTACCATGAAAGCATTCCAAATCCTTTTTTGTTTAAATAAAAAAAATGTTTTCATAGAGCCAGTACAGTAATGTTACCATATTTCTGTTCAACCCCAGTTTATATTCCAAAAATAAATTAATCTTGAAAAAAAGAAAGGCCCGAACTTGTTCTTTTAAGTACAAAAGGTTTGAGCGTTTAGGATAATAAAGAAATAATTTCAACTAAATTTCAATTAAATAATAGTTCGAAGCTCTTAAAGGAGAAAAGACAAGAATATGCAACGATTTATTAACGTATGAATATTTGAATATAGAGTTAGTTGGCACGAGTGATTGTAAAAAAATGCCATTTTAAAGCAAGGGCAGCTATATGAGTGTGTGTAAAATTTTAGTTATTTCATTCCATTCTTTGATCTATTTGAAAATGAAGCAGTCTTAACCTTGAGTAATGTTAATCGTTACTGAGATGCATTGAACCAGATAGTTAAAAAAAGTTAAAGAGCAGATACATTTAACAAAAATGCTTAACAAAACTTACCAATGTTTTTTCTAGAATGTAATTGCAGCTTTTATAAAAATATTATGGATGGTATTTCGTTGATCAAACAAGTATATGAAATACTTCCTCATACAAAGTATTAAACTATGCTTTAAGGTAAAGCAAACTTATCAAAAAAGAAAATCGTGGTTCATGGATCTTTGTATTCATGTCTTTATTTACTCAGCCTTTGTTAAAAGGTGATAATCAATCCACTGCATGGAAGCAAGTGCCGCAACTACAATTTAAACATGTATTTTCAAAATGGAAGTTAATGCTTTGCTAACGCAACTCCTAAGTAACTTTAGGCATGTTCATAGTTCAGATCACTTGATTATTCATTCTTTTCAAAAAAGAATTGCACGAGGAAGATTTAGGGGATCATCAAAAAATATCTGTGCACTTTTTTTTTTACTGCATAGAAGCAAAAGAGAAAAAAAAAGTCAAGCAAAATGAGAGCAAAATTGCGTTTTGCTCTTATTTTGCTTGATTCCTTGAATCGATCTATATGGTGGGTAAAATAATTTCAAATCAAATTTACTAAACAAAAAGAAAAAAAAATCATTCATTAAAGCATTAACTTTGCTGATGGCAGAAAAAATATTTGTGGAGGTTATTTTTTTAAATATACAAGAAATACTGTACTATCTTCGGGAAAACATAACTCTGTAAAGTTTCAAATTGTAAGAACACTTCAAAAAGGGTGAAGATATTCATTTTTTTTACATAACGTAAAAAAGAAACAAGAAAAACTCCTTAAAAAACAACATTGAAGTTAAAATATTTAAAATATTTTTGAAGACGTTAAGGTTGAACTCCATCGAAAATTTTTACAAGATGATATCTGTTGAAATTAAGTTAATTATTTTCTCAAAGCTGAAATCTAAAGCCTGCATTAGAGACCCGCCATTTTGATTTAATCAGAGTTGTCGTAGGGAGGGCAATAGCTCAGTGCACCACTTGTTTAAGATTCTAGAATGTTCACGCTAGAGGCAACCAAAAAGAGAATTTCTTCTTAATGTTTTGTCGTTTTTTTATTTTGTGACCGTCATGGAACAGGCGACCCAATTCTATATTTATGACTCATTGACTATATTTATGACAATGTTCAACTTCGTAGCCTTGTAATTTTAAAACAGAAGACAAGGGAACTCTTGGATCAGAAATTGGTAAGAACTATTTGGTGGTAATAACCTGCATTTGTGTTACATGGAGGGGAAAACCAAGAAATTCTCCCGAGATAAGCCCGACGCCAATGGAATTCTAACTCATGATCCGTCGACCACTAAGGATATTTTACGTCAGAGCTGTAGTCGATACAAGCTGGGAGCAAAACTCCTATCAACCAGTCACCCCTGGGATTCGAACCTGGTTTACCTCATTGGGAGGCGAAACGCTGCAACCCCTAAAGCCACCACTGTTCCGATTTTAATATTAGAAATTCGAAATCTTTCTTTCAGTTTCAATCACATAAGACGTTAACAGGCAGGAACGCAGTAGTTTTCATAATTTTAGACACATAATAATGACCACCTACATAAAAAAAGTTATTAATTGGTTTATACAAATGAGATAGATAGAAACATTTTTTAAAAGATTTTATCAATTTGACTAACAAAATAAAATTTCTCACTTCTAGGGTCCTCTCTCCATGATATCTAACTATATACAAAAAAAAAAAAATCTAATGATGGCGTAGCAGTTTTCCAATTAGAATAACGTAATTCTACGTTACATTTTTAGATAAAGTTATCTAAATCGGTGTCTGATTTTATTAAACGTTTTACAATTGCTATTTTTTGGTGCAAATTGCACTAATATAATATTATGAATGACGATTAAGGAGATTACTTAAATGATTTGGAACTTAACTCTCAGCTTCATGCACACAAAGTGATGAATGCAAAAATTGTATTTAAAATATACATTCGTTTGTTTGGTAAACAGAAATATTAAATTACTGTTGTGAACTCACCAAATTTGTTATAACAATGTACTTTTAATTTTAAATATTGTTTCAAAAAATGATTACTTAGAAAAATGATTCATGTTCGCTAATAGATTTTAATTGTATAAGGGAAAGTAGAGCGCCGATTATCCGAACTGCTCGGGACCGAACATGGTTCGGATAATGAAAAGTTCGGATAATTGGAAAGTTGTTTAAAATCTAGTGTAAATGATTATTATTTTTGCATTAACTTCCCTTCGCACCTTTTGTAGGCTTAGGACTGGCAGTATTATCTAAAATAGCTTTGGCGTGTTTAAATTTTTTTTTCCTTTTTCTTTTTTTTAAATATTTTTAATTCAATTTTTTTTTTCCATTGCAGAAGAAATCCAGCAAAGATCCCGTTTCAAAGAAGATACGCTTTTTTAGCAGCCATTTATCCCTTATTCTTTTTAAAAAAATCAACTGAACTGGATCAACATCATTTTGACGTTCTAGCCAATTCATTGCGAAATCTAATGGATTGCATGCTTCTATATGAGAAGGTCCACTATCTTGAACTTGATCACCAACTTCTTTCACTTCGTCTGTAGAGTTCCGATTTTCATTCAAAATTTCAGCAACAATTTCATCATTTTCATCCGAAAGATCTACTGGTTCAGAAACTTCAGTTTCGTTTGTTTTTCTGTTAAGAATTTTATTCCAAGATTTAAGATTCCAAGCACTGTAATCACTAATTATTAACCACAAGTTACAACTACCCAATTATAGAACTTCAGAATTTATCAATTCATAAACTCCTTCTGCATTCCAACCATTGTAGACTGTCAAAATGAAGCTTGCATTCTTGGAAGATAATTTTCTGTTGTAAAGGGCTAAAGGGGTATGTAGGTTTAGCTGTATCACAATACATGCATGTATGGCAACTATAAGAAAACTGCTAAAAAGGTTGTAAATTAAATATGGTCTCCAGATGTAGGGGGTATTATTTATTCTTCTCAATTTAGAAAAATTGTCGATAGGTTAAAAAGTATTTTAAACTTAAAAAAAAACGAATTCAGACACAGTTCGGATAATTGGACGTTCGGACAATAAAGGTTCGGATAATCGGCGCTCTACTGTACTTGAGAAGTGGCGGGACAAGTGTTCTTTTTGGTACATATATTTTTAGTTAAATAATTTCAACACAACAGACAGCAATTATTGAAAAGCAATCATCGGGATTGGTGAACGTGAATGATTCGGAGTCTTAGCTCCCCAGTATAAATTGTGAAAATGAAATGATTGTATAAATTTTGAAAATTGAATGAAATGAAAAAAATTAGAGAGAAAAAAATGTCAAGTTATTGTTATTATTTTAAGAAAGAGATAAAAAAAAAATCCAACAAACTTATTGTAAGTACAAAATATAACCAAAGATCACTAGGAATTTATCGATCCATTTTTAGAAAAGAAAAAGAGTTTAAAGAACGTAGAAAAAGAGTTTTTAGAGGTCTTCGCAAAGTCTGGCGATGGTTCTAGATTAAATGCTCACTCAGTCTTGCGAAACGATTGGTAGTGGACACGCAACAGAGGAACCTGTAGCACATATTTCTGTATGGTGAAAGTAACCTGTTTCTATCAGAGAAAGAAATACAGCAAGAATTAAGCTTTTTCCCCCTTTTCTATGTAATAGAGAACTAAATTGTTCTCGAAATTTCGTCTTTTTTTTAAGTTGAAAGAACTTTTGACATCATCCAGAACTTCTAAACTCATTTATAGCATTTTATGTTAGGATCAAGCTGCTAAACTAGTTTAACCCCTTAAAGCATGAGTTTTTTTTCTCCAGAAAAACAGGTAAAAAATTATCTAGTTTTATTTTGTTGACGAAAATGATTATTTAGGTATAGTGTAAGTTATTTTTTGCTATTTCAGTTGTGGGGGGGGGGTGACTAGGGAGCGGGGGATGGTATAAAAGTTATAAAAAAAAAATTACAGTACAAACAAAGTTTGAAGAATTTGATTACAGGATGATTTTGAGTTTCGAAATATTGAAATCAAATTAAATCAATATATCAATTAATATTCGATAAATTAAATTAATATATCAAATAGCTAATCATCAAAATATGCACCACGTGATTTACAGAAAAAAAATACTGCATAGCGGTGTCATAATAATAATTTTAATTAATAATCATAATTAATAATGATAATAATAATTTTAATTGTAAATAAATTTAATTATAATCTAGCCTATCCATTCTTACTAGAACGGATCTCTGACGGGCATTAGAATTAAAATAACGCAAGATTACCCGTGTGAGACCCAAATTTGCCGGTAACTTTTGCCCATATCAGACACAGGCAAATGCATTTACGAGTTTATAAAGTGTATAAGTTATAATAGAAGAAGAAGGTTTAGAAAGATTAGCAATAGCTCTAGAATAAATGCGTATTATTGCTGTAAAAAATTATCGAAATGACTGCCAATTAATTTGCTAAATTCCGGCAAAACCCAAATATTTCCTTTAAATTAAAAATATTATTATTAATAGCTTCAATCTACATAATTTTTTTCTATCCCTTTGACAAATTTTTCAGATCATAGCAGAGCCCTGATAATAGTTATATAGTACACTTAAATTGTGGTACACATGTTGTATACTGTATCGTGATAAAGAATAAAATCGGTTGTAAAAATGTAGAGAGATCAACTTGCTCCGCTTTGTGGAAATTGTTTTTCTAATTGCAGAAAACTTTCATTAACAGTTGTATCGCACACCACTACATTTAAATAATAAAAATATTTATAACACTTGTCAATGCCTATTAAAATACAGGTTAAATGATGCAAGTTATTGATTTAAATATTTTACCACTTTTTTTTGTTGGCATCCCTGAAGACGCATAGCTAACATCGCATTTTAACAGAAAAGTGAAGTTAAATTTATTAAATCCTCCACTTTCCTCAAAAAATAAATATTAAAATATTATTCCTTTCTTAACACTGGAAAGACGGAAAATTAGTATATACCTATGTTGCCCAAAAGCAGTAAAAATGACTGGATTGTGAATGCGTAAATAAATTTGTTTAAAATTAATTTTTAAAATTTTTTATATTATTTACAGTTATATAACAAGTTATTAGTAAATACAGTGAATTCGCGATAACTCGAATCTGATAGGACTGACGAAAAACTTCGACATATCGGAAGTTCGACTTATCATTAGTTTCGGCTTTGGACTTTCAAAATATTGTCGCATTATTTAATTAATGCTTATTAATTACAAATCTTCTAAATGCTTACAATATTTAAGATCATTTTTCTGACAAGCCATTTACGATAAGACTGTTAGAAGCACTTTATGATACCCTGGTCCATCGGCTGCAACTTTGCTGTTGTATTTGGCGGGAGAAACTGCAAGTTTACTGCTTTCAAATTAGGCTGATCACTATGCGCTGTGCATTTATCCATAAAGAGTATCACTTTTCTTTTTTTAGCGAAGAATTTCCGATCCAATTTTCTTACATAGTCTTCAAATAAAACTGATGTCATCCAGAACTTTTTGTTAGACTTGTAATCCAAAGGATATGTTTTTACATTCTTGAAACATCGGGGATTTCGGTATTTTCCGATAACAAGTAAGGGCAATTTCTCTGTCCCAGACGCATTTCCTTCAACTAGGACAGTCAAACGTTCCTTGCTCATTTTACCCCCTGAGCAGTTTTCATCCTTAAACATCCTAGTCTTATTTGGAAGACATTTAAAAAATAAACCCATTTCATCAATATTGAAAACATCATTTTAACTGTATCCTTGAAGTAAATTTGGTAACGTTTCATTTAATCACTTTTCACATACTTCAAGAGGGACAGCTTTAGCTTATCCATGAAGAATGCGAAAGACATTGTGCGTGTTTTGCAAAGGAAGGGGCAAGATATCAGCTCCTGGGTTTTTTTTTCTTGCTTTAAAAGATCCCCAAAAAAATCGAGTCAAAGGGAGTAAAATATGAGTAATCGAGAATAATTAACATGAAATTGAAGATAAAAGGGTCGGGACCTCATAAAAAAATCGAGTTATAGTAATATTCGAGTTATCGTACTTCGAGTTATAGCGAATTGACTGTATTAACAATAAAAAAAAAATTAGATGTTGCTCAAAAAGTCACAAAATTCTAAGAAATCGTGTCATTATATGCATCATTGTTTTTTCTAATTGAAAGCAGTCAAAATGACTTCCTTAGGCAATCTAGTGTTAAATTCCAATGCGACTCTTCTTTTAAAAATATTCACACTGTAATGCCTAAAAAGCCCGTTATTTAACAGCCTCCTGGTGTTTAATGTTAATTATCAATACAGTGGGTTATGTCTTGTAAACTTTTAGTGGTTTCTTTCGTTTCTTTTAACTGTAAAAAGAACCTTCAAAGCGTAGGGCTTAAAATTTTCTTATTCCTATATCATACAACCTGATAGTCATCAAGATCAGATATTTTATTCTAAAAGAAATTATGACTACTTCATGTGTTTTATTCAATAAAGAAATTATTATTTGTTACTTCACATTAATTTTTAAAAAAAATTTTTTAGAAAAAAAATTATTATAAATTATTTTTTTTTTAATAAAAATATATGAATTATTAAATTAAATTAAAATTTAATTTTTCGTACTTTTTTACAGTAGCAAAGTTAAGTAAAAAAAGATTTTGTAATTTAAATTTTTAATTAAAATTAAAAAATTTTTTAAAAAAAATAATCCATTTATTTTAAGTAAAAAAAAAACCTATTAATTTTTTGCTTTCAAAACTTTTATTTTTGTGAAAATAGTGAATTTAAATTAAAAAATATTAATTTGTAAGTTGAATAAAGCACATTAGTTATCAACCTTTTTAGAAATGAAGACCAGACCCTAGAAGCAAAAAAACTTGGTTCCTCATTGGATCAAATATTCACGAATCTTGGCTAAATAATGTTTCAAAGGGCCGTTATTTTTCCGATATTGGGCCCTTTCGGAATTGTCCGATTCACCTGATATTTTACAACCAATATCGACCCTATATAGAATTGTTTGATTCATTCGATATTTTAAATTAATTATTCAACTAATATAGGCCATGTATAGGATATTCTGTGACCAATAATAAAAAATCTAGATATCCTATATTTGCTAATCGGTGCATGTTCTGCCAATCAATTTTGAACCCAACTAGGACCAAGGTAAAATTGCTGCTAGGGATTCAACTGCCTCAAGCCGGGTTTTGAACCTCGGACATTCCTAGTAGAAGGCGAACAGACTAACTCTTAGTCCACACAATACCATAAAAGTTTTTGTTAGTTAATAAGTAAATGAATTAAAACTTTAATTGAGTAAGTAAATTGATTATTTTATCCTAGGAGCAGAGATCTGGAGGCTAATTTATAAGTTAAAACTCTTAGTTCTGCTACTTTAAAGAAACAATTAACAGATGTAGATTATAAAAAAAGAAATATTTATTATGTTTCTAAAGTAAAGCGAAAACCAACAGAAACTCACTTTAGCGGTAGAACAAAACAAAGGCTGAACTAATTAATTGGGTATACTATAGCCTACGTCACAGGTCGTGTTATTCCTACTAAATTTAACTAGTAAACAGCATTTTCTGCGAACCTGATTTCTGGCAACAAGTAAATATTAAATGAAGTGTGTTGTTATAAGTCGTTACTCGGCAGATTGGAATTATATTTATCTAGTTCCTTTTGAAATAATTTATTTTGTTGTTTTATCTAAGTTCATGAATTTAATAAACATATTTAAAACTGAGCTTATTAATTAAACTAAAAGGTAAATGTTATTCCTAGTAAAATTTTCGAAGTGGAAGTAGTTGTGTTTTTTTCATATTATACCCAATTCTTAACTAGAATTCTATAACACATTAAAACTACGCAAACGATATGATAATCGATATAAAAAATCGTAAATAATATTTATGCTTAAAAATATGCAAACGATATTATTCATATACAATAACATTCCTTACCATGTTGGGAAAAAAAAGAATTATAGAACTTGTCTCTAAAATGGTGACATTAAGCATCTAATGGGTCAATTGTATAGATCGTTTGATAAATAACAAAAAGTTTTGTTAGACGAAATAAATCATTACTGTCTTCATTTAAAATAAGTAATCTCAATAGCAAATATAAAAGAGTGTTCAATAGATTGACCACTCTTCTACGCGTGTTATCACTTGTCAAGGTCAGGATCAGGAACCATGTAATACGTGAGCACAATCTGCAATAAGCCGCGTATTGTTCAAACAATATATAAGTTAGATTTTCCGACAGATATGGTTTGTTGATAATGTGTTCTTAAACTGTGAGCTAGTCTTGGAGACAAACAAATGCGATGTTTTTGAAAAGCCTTTAAATTAAATAAATTAATAAAAAAACGATGATAATTTTTTTTTAACGTCGACTGTCCTGCAAATAATAAATGTATATTTTCCCGCTCTTTTGTAACCGATTACTTAATACTCTCTGATTCGCTAACTCATTAATTCGGTAATAAGATAAGCCGAGTCACTCACTTGCTGTCTTGTTCTTTTTTATTCATTTTATTTTTAGTAATAGTTACTGTTGCGATAAAAATATTAACTGATGATAGTTGAGCCATGGGGGTTCAGGGAATGGAGTGGAATGGACTTCTCCCAATGAGGCGACCCAGGTTTGAATCCCAGTGGTGGCTTGCACCACCTACAGTGCTGACGTAAAAATAGCCTCAGTAGTAGACTGATCAAGGGTTAGATTTACCATGACAGCGGGTTAACCATGGGAGGTTTTCGTGTTTTCCTCTCCATGTAGCACAAATGCGCGTTAGTTACATCAAAAAATGCCCTCCCCAAGAAGGCTAGTTTGCCTCAATACTTGAGCCAAGAGCTCCCTTGACTTCTGGGTCTCGTTCAAAATTACAAGGCTACGGTGTTGAACATTGATAGTTGTAAACTCAAATTTGGGGTTAGTTGCTCAACACTGGTTATAAAATGATGATAGTTAAAATTCGCATACTCTTTCTCCAAGAGAAAGTAAGTTTACTTAATCCTAAAAAAAAGTACTAAAAGTAAAAAAAGTTTTGTTGTTTCTTTTTAAATCTATAAGATGGAAAAAGTTATTTGATATAGACAAGGTAGGTAACTGGATGCAGTGCTTGTAGAAGAAGATGAAGTAAGTAAAAAAGTTATCGGTGAAGTCGACATTCACCGATTTCGGTTACCTACATTCTGCGTAAATCCGTTTCGATTTTCACTATTTGTGTTACCGTGAAGGGCCGAAAGTGGGATTAGTCGACATTTACCGATGAATGTCACCAATCCCCTAACACGGTAAATGCTCGGAATATATGCTAGATCTGATTTGATATCAGATTAGTAATTACACTTGGCGGCCTTTATTCCCTAGACAGATATTTTTTTAATGTGAAATGCCACTGCTTGGTATATATTTTCACTGCACTCCGAGCACAAATGCTTTTCCTAACCTATCTTAATCGGATATTAAAATATTGAATGAATGTTAAAATATCAAAGAATAAATTAATATCAAATCGGACATAAAAAATACTTCGGACATTCACCAAAGCGACTCTGTGAATGTCGAGATTCACCGGTGTAAGTCGCCATCGATCATTTACGGCAGTGTTTCCCAAACTTATGACTTTTGCGTACCCTTTCTCAATTTTTCGTAACGCTGAGTACCCCTAATAAAAAAATGAATGAATTTTTTACTATAAAAAATCGCACAAAAAGTAAAAATCACAACTGGCTGTTGACAGTGACACCACTAATTATAACTCTGCAAAAAATATCCAATAGAAAAATACGTAATCGTAAATTTTCATGGCTAGCTTTGTTTTTAAGTAAAATTTTTTGTAATTTTCGTTTGTTGCAAGATATTTCGCATAAGAACGCGAACCCCTGCTAAACTGTTTCCGTACCCCTGGGGGTACGCGTACCATACTTTGGGAAACACTGATTTACGGTAACATATACAGGGATGGATCTGCTGAACAATGACAGGTTTTAAACAATTACACAGGTTCTATTACACGGTAGCAATTTCAGGTTTGAAATCAGATCACCGAAGTCAAGCAACACTGGCTACGGTCAGTGTGCGGGTGGGTGACCACTTGGATCAGTCTGCGTAGGGACCGAGGGTGTGCGATATTGGTCCTCGTTAAACTGTGCTACCGTAAAGTGCTCGACTTCGTGCGCAGGTCATCGGGCTACCGAAGCGGGGGTGCCATCCCTTCCGCAGAGGATCAAAATTGTGATGGCATGTCTTCGGATCATCCTCCGGGATGTTTCCCAGACCGTCGCCAATAGCCCAATGTGCAGCTCTAGTGCGACGTAAAGTAACAACAACAACAACAACCAGGTTTGAAATTATAATTATCAACTTTAAACAAAACTAGAAATTGTTTGTGTTATAGTGGTGCAAAGACAGACAAAATAATAAAAATTCCCAATTTTTATTTCTTCTCACGTTAAACAACATATTCAAATTTGCTGAAACATATTTATAATGGTTTCGCTCATTCATGAATTTTTAGCTCAACACCTGCTATTTTTAAAAATAAACTGTTCAACATAACAATGTTTCATAATTAAATAGTAACCATTTATTTTATTTTTTCTTTCCAATTGCACCCCTGGTAATCAAGGACACGTGGCTAAAATTTTTAAAAAATTCTGAAATTTACGTTAGAAAATCAAAGTTGTTGATATTAAAAAATTAAAATACAGAAAAATAATAAGGAATTATTTTCGAATGTAAGTTAATTACGTAAGCTTTGTTTATTAAGTGATTATGTCAGTTAGCTAATTTGTACGTATTACTTGTCTTTTCTTATAATTAGGCTCATTAACTGTAGCTGTATCTGTCTTTCTCGTATTTCCGTTCAGTTATTAGCATCAGAGGAAAAAAGTAAATTTTTCACCTTAATTATCACTTAGTAATCTTACATTTAAGTGAAAAGAACATCAAGTCTCATTAGTAATTCCTTAAAATTTAGTTTTAGCCTCATTTTTAATGAGTCTTCTCTTTGATTCTTTTCCTTGATATTTTCGGTTTTGGTATTTTTATTACTACTTATAAAATGTTCCTCAATAAGGTGGGGATATTGAAATACATTTAATTTCGCTATTTAAATTTTCGTCATTTAAATTTATTTATATTTAAAAATAAGTAAGAAAAACTATCGCTCTGTTTTTTTTTTTTTTAAATTTGTGTTGTAATACTTTAAAACGAATTTAATATAAGTGTTACTGTGAATGACCAAAATTGGTGGTTGCTGACTTCCTTGGATGAATGTTGACTTCCTTGGATGAATGTTGACATCCATGGGTGAATGTTGACAATCACATAGTTGCTTTGGTTCATGTCCGAAATATATATTAGATCTAGGTAAGTGCGACTGACCGGTATGCTCTACATCAAAGTTTTTTTTAAGGTTTAGTGCCACCGACCGATATACATTTGCCTGCTATACCCTACACTGCTGTTTTTTTTAAAGTCAAGTGCCACTGCCCGATATGCATTTAACTGGTACTCCGAACACTAATGTTTCTCTTAACCTATCCTCGACAGATACTAAAATAATAATATCAACGAATAAATTAATATCAAATCGGATATAACAAATATTTTGGACATTCACCAAAGCATCTATGTGATTGTTGCCATTCACCGGTGAAAGTCGACATTCTCCTGATTTCTGCCACTCACGCTAACATAATCAAATTACAAAATGAATTGCATTATGAAAAACGAATTTTCAATTTTGTTATAACATATAGAATAGAATCGTGTTTTTATTTTTTCAACCCCAAGCGTTTTTACAATTTTCAAAAAGTGTCAATTCAAAAAAAGAAAATACTTTCAGAAAAAATTTAAATGTGTAAAATTTTCTTACTAATTTCGATCAGTTTATTATTATTATTATTCGGTGGTCGCACATAGTATAGCCGGTCATCCGGACAACTTGACCGATGGTTGCATTACATTGTTTTTTTAAAAAAAGAAAAGATTAAAATTATAAGAAGTAACCGAGGTTCGCGTCTCACTTTTCTGTATCGACACTAGAAGAAAATAAAAATATCTTCATTTAAATCTTTTTCGTAAAATATTGCTCACTTAAACAGCTGAAAAATGTATTATATTTCAGTATAATAATAAATATTTAAAAATAAATATATAATAATATATAAAAATATTTCCCTAAAACAGTTTTGTCTTAATAGGAGAATAGTGTTAATTTTCAACTCAAAAATATGCTATTAATTTTCAAGGGAATGCTATTAAATTTCAAATTTTGCATATTTAATATTATAATTTCGACGGTGATTTGGAAATGTCTCGTTACAGCAAACTTCTCTTAACATATCATACTCGTTATAACGAGCTTTAACTGCACATTTTTTAATACAATTTTCAAGGAATATTTTAACATTTTTATAATAAAAACTGAGCGATTGTCATATGGGTCGATCTTTACCGCTGTTTCGTCAAACTCTCAGTAGCGATCAGGTAGCGAGCCGGAATCTCATCATAGTCCAGCGCTATTCGTCTTTTAAATTGTTCTTCAACTTTTAGCAGGGGCTTAAAAAATCGTTATTTGTATTGAGTACAGAAACTTAGTACCAATAAATAAATAGTCATGAAATGGTAAATGGTCATGATTGAGAAAGATTGAAGACAAATTTACCTTGATTTTCTCTCCATTAATCCTCAGACTCAGAATTTTCATTGAACATATTTTCTTACTTATTTTAGCAGTGTATAATCATTGTATGTGTGCTCATTGTATGAGTCAAAATGAGTGAAAAATATAATATTTTGCATTTTAATATTTTATGGTTATGAAATACAACATGAAACACTTATGTCTTTCTCTGAGTTAATGGTAAAATCTTCCAATTAATGGTAAAATTAATGGTAAAATCTTCACATTTACACTTATTTCCAGTTATTTAAACCTAGGAGAAATAGTTATTAACAATTGAAATTAATTTAATAAGAAAAATCAATTATTGATGATAAATTTTTGAATATGATTGAAAAAATCCTTTTTTCAAACTACTTTTTTTGGATTTTACATTTAAGTACAAATATAATTCCGATAATATAACAGATTTTTTTACTAACTCTTAGACAGTATTTTATAACTAAAAAATATCGAAATGTATTTTTAAATGTAATTACAGCATGAGAAAAAATATGTAAAAGAGGAGTCTCTTAAATGTAGGGCTATTTATGTTAAATTATCATGTCAAATGTAAAGACCAACGAACGATAACTTTGCTTTTTTTACAAAAAGATAAAAACTAGTAACTCAATTATTTCCTTTTCAAAATTTAATTTGAAAAAAAAAGAAAAAAAAAGACATCTGTGTTTCTTATAATATATTAATAAAATAAATTTCAATATTTTCTGATGAAAATATGGAAATGCATTGGAATAATGTAAAATTAAATTGATGGTTAACATAAGAAAATATTAAATTTTTCTCGGCATAAATATTGCGGCATTTTTTTCTTCATAACGGTAGTTTTTAATTTTCTAAAAAATAGTGTGTTTATATAACAGTAGTTCATAATATGTAGTTCATATAAGCACAAAATCTAAGCACAATTCTAATATAAAAGTTATAAAAATAAGTTATAAAAATAATAAGTTATAAAAATCTAAGCGCAATTAAAGTGAGAAAAAGATTTCTCATTTTAGTTGTGCTTAGATATTTATTTTACTATTACTAGTTAAACTATTCCGCAAAAAAAGTATAGACTGGAGACACCGGCATTCTAAACACTGGGTTTAAATTATTTGATTAGATGCACCATTTACCTTTTCACGTATATGGGAAACCGGGGGTACCATCACTGGCTGCGGTCAGTGTGCGGGTGGGTGACCACTTGGATTAGCCTGTGTAGGGCCCGAGCGTGTGCGGTATGGGTCCTCGTTAAACTGTTCTACCGTAAAGTGCTCGACTTCGCGTGCAGGTCGTCGGGCTACCGAAGCGGGGGTGCCATCCCTCTGCAGAGGATCAAAATTGTGATGGCATGTCTTCGGATCATCCTCAGGGATGTTTCCCAGATCGTCGCCAATAGCCCATTGTGCAGCTCTAGTGCGACGTAAATGAACAACAACAACAACGTACATGGGACAACGGGATCCCTTATATAAATTTTCTTTCCTGACGCTTTAATTACAAGCAAAAATAAATTTTGTTATTTTTTAATTATAAAAAACAATCTAACAGTTACCAAAAAAAGTTTGTTAAATTTCAGGAAATATTTTTGCACTCAAATGTAAAAAAAAAGTAGATTAAATTTTTTTCCCTTCATATTCAAAAAATGCATCAATAATTGATTTTGTAAACTAAAGAAATTTCAATGATGAACAACTGTTTCTTTTAGATCTAAATAACTGCGAATTTGAAAAATTATTGTTTGAAAGTGAGCAGTGTTTGGAAGATTCTACCTTTTATGCAGAAAAAAACACTGGTGTTTAAGGCTACATTTCATAGCCATACATTATTAAAATGCTAAACATAATATTTTATACTTATTTTGGCCTAAATCAATACAGAATAATGAAAAAAGTATGAAAAATAGGTTTACTAAAAATTCTGCGCCAGAGGGTTAATAGTGCATGTAATGTCAGAAAATGAATTAATTGGTTACATTTGAAACATGTAAGAAGATTAGTAAATCATCTTATCAAACAAATACCGTTTTACCTGTACGTTTCTTTATCTTTTGAGTTTAAACAACGAAACCAACTTAAAAGATTAAAAACTTGTTTCCGTAATGCACTATTATCTTTTTTAAGTTTAGTGATTCCATTGATAGAGTAGGTGTTTTCAGTGCTAAATAATGTCGTCATTTACGCTTTCAAACTCTCTGATAACATCTGATAAATTTGGCCAAGTTTTTTTTTCTTCTTTATTTACAGTCCTGATAGCGCCTTTTCTTTTTCAAAACAAATTTTAATGCAATAATGAATGGGCAAATTATTCTGATAAAATCTCGATGGCAATTTCGCTGAATGAATATGCTGATTTATCGCAGCACACTGCGAATTTTTTTTTCTGAAGTTGTGATGATAAAAAATTGTCAAAATTAATCCGAATCGACTAATATATCAAAGTCATTTATCTCAAATTCAGAGCTTTCTTTTCATGGTACATAACAAGGGGCTGGAGTTATCCTGTGAATCAGTACAGAGCCTATTTAAAGTAAACCAGACAGAGTGGTGACAAAGTTGCTTCAACCAAAGTTAAGGGAATTTATATATCTGTAATTGCCATAACTGATAAAATCTTCAGGGTGGCATATATCGAAACAATTCTGCGCGATATGATAACGTTAAATGAATTATATTAACAACCATCAGGAAATCATATTTTTCTTGAAATACTATTTACTACTTTTTATTTCAAAGATATTGTCTTCAGTCGTGGTGGCTCAGGGGATAGCGTGCTCGCCCTCCCCAATAAGGTGGCCAGGTTCGAATCCCAAAGATGGCCAACCCGGCTAGCACCGATCACAATGCTGACGTAACATATCCTCGTTGGTAGACGGATCATGGGTTAGAGTTTCCTTGTCATCAGGCTAACCGTGGGTAGTATTCCTAATAACACAAACGAGGGTGAGTTCCATCACAAAGTCCTCCACGAAAGGCAAATTCACGAGTTCCCTAGTCTCTTAAATTGGGTTCAAAATTACAAGGCTAAGGAGTTGAACACTGATAGTCGTAAACTCAGAATCGGGTCGACTGTTCAACGCCGTTTATAAAATAAAATAAAATAAAATACTGCATCCAGTAGTTCCCTTGTCTTCTGGATTGGAACGGCTGTTCAACGAAGGTTAAATAATAAATAAAAAAAACATTGTCTTGATTGATCAAGATGAAACAGCGACCCCTTAAACATTTAGTTTGTCGAAATAAGTAAATAAGTGTAGAAAAATATCAGTTTAACAAGCTTAATTTTCTATATAAGTTTAAACGTTAACAAAAAAAAAAAAAAAAGAATCAACTTATAGTCTTTAAACACAATTGAAAATTATTAAAATTACCCGAAAATAGCGTTTCCATGCCCAAAAACATATCAAAGTCTGCGAAAAAAATCTTTAATGATTGTTAAAAATGTTGTTGATTAAGCTTCAATAAAATCATTTCATCAGTTTTGATAATCAGTGCATCTTTTGAATTGTTAATATTTTAGTTAACTAATGACAGAAAATAGAGAATTTGATTGTCGATGTTTAATACTTATAAAATCAGTTCAATGGTATTGTTACATATTTCTTTTGCATTGCCAATGTTTTAGTTAATCAATAATAATACATTTAGATTATTAATGTTTGTTTATAAAATCAGCTAACTATACTTCATTTGAGTTGCCAATGTTTTAGTTTACCACTGATAGTAAATTCAGATTGTCAATGTTTGTTTTCAAGAAAAAAATCACTAGTCATCATCAACTTATTAATTTTGTCAATCAATACATATTTCATTTGAATTGCCATTCTTTTAATTGCCCAATGACCGTAAATCTAGTTTTTTAGATTGCCAATGTTTAATGTTTACAAAATCAGTTCACTGGTATTTTTGATACATATTTCATTTGAATTGCCGATGTTTTAGTTTACCAATGATGGTAAATTTAGATTGTCAATGTTTTTTTTCTTCTTTTTTTTACAAAAAACAACTCACTAGTCATCATCAACTCACTAGTTTTGTAAATCAATACATACTTGCCATTGTTTTACTCCACCAATGACAGTAAATCTAGTTTTAGATTGTCAACGTTCTATTAACAATGATGAATATGAGATGTAAACGAACTCATTAAATTGTTTATTTCGTTGTATGTGCGATATCAACAAATCTTTTCCTTCACAAACACTGCTCTGAAATATCATAAACAGATAACGAATTCTTCCTTTTTTGTAGTATCGGCTAAATTTATTATTGCTTCATTTTCAATAATACATTTTATATCTTCTGCTGCAAAATTAATACCACTGTTTGGAGACTCAACAAAATATATATGCTAAATAATACTGACAAGATTAATGAACAGAGAATTTAATTTACATGAATAAAGAAGTAGGATATAAAATATTCTCTATTTTGCATATAATACACGTACCTGAGACAAAGAGGAAAATTTATCGAAAAACTGATTAATCTCGTAGTTAAATTAGTCTCGTCTTAAAAACATAAATCCATAAGAAAGTATTTTGATTATTATCCTCATGAGTAGACAAAAAGAAGAAAGTATTTAAAAATATGCCATTAAGAAATTATTAATTAATTTAAAATGCAGAACAAATTAAGGTTCTGATAACGTTAATCAGTTCATATGTTCCCTGAATGGCTTATGGAGAGAGAGAGAGAGATTTATTTTGTTAAATAATAGTCGAAAAATTTTTGAATTGTAAGGTATACAATTTTTTGCATCATTTTAAAGTATATAATTTTACAAAGTACGAAATTGAGCGAAATCGGTTGAATAGTTCATGACAAATTGAATTTTAAGCATATGACTTTTTTGAAATTAAATTTTTCAGGAAATATTCAACCGATTTTACTCAAATTTTGTATTTTGTCATGTAAAAGTACACTCTTTAAGACGATGCAAGAAATTGTATACCTTACAATTCAAACTTTTTTTCGACTATTCATAAATAAAAATAATAAATACGTATTTACTAAAAGTTATTTTTTACATCGTATTATCTTTAGACAAACGAATTTTATAATTGTGAGCAAAAATGTTTCAATTCGCTTATGAAGTTTTCGAGATATAGCGAAATACGCAAACTAATTTTAAGAGGTCAAATTTGGAGCGCTCTTCTGACCAACCTATTGGGACCTTATTTCAACGGCTACTTCCCATATCTTGGGGGTAAGAAATCCGAATCCGTTGAAAAAAAGGTATGCTTATTCAGAGAAAGTACCTTTTTGAGTAGGATTTTGTAGCTTAATAATTAATTAATTAGCATATTTGGAGTCACCTCTTTAAACCGCTAAGATTCAGTTTAAGAATTTGAAGATCCGATCATTAGATCAAAAGTTATTCAGAGTGGCCCGTTTTTTATTTTGCTCACTGTAAATTTTTATAAAAAAAACTGTAACTATGCTATAACTTTAAGAATATTCATTCAAATTAAACAAAAATTTAAAATCAATTTGAAATTAGTTAGAAAATCATTACTTTAAGATTCGTTTAAAATTGAGCAAGATATGAGTAATTAAAGTAGTAATAATTTTATTCTGCGCATGCGCGGGAAAAAAAGTGAAAAAAATTTTCTCAATTTTGTTGAGAATCGTATTTGGCTATTAATAAAAAAAAAGTTCGATCATAAAAGTTTAAAAAAGTTTTAAGCAATTTGTTAAGTAGTTTTTGTACTTTTAAAAAGAAACTGAAGATGATAACGGGTTTTCTACAAATATTATTTTGTATAATAAGACAAAATTAAATAACAAAAATTAATGCCTTTCAATCTACAAACATTCATGCACCGAAATATAATTGTATAAGGAAAGGAAACAAGCGAAAGAAAAGATACGTTTCCCAAACAATGCCGGTGTCATTTTCAATAAATCTTACTCAATAGTATAAAATGAAATTTGTTTAAAACCCCTAATCAATTTGAATGTCTTTTGAACTACTTAGAAAATTGCTTGAAATGTTTTAAATTTCTAAGGTATTCAAATCGGAGTTTCTTTATTAGTTACAAATACGATTTTTTGCGAAATTAAGAAAGAAAAAATTTTCACATTTTCCCCGCGCGCATGTGAAGTATAAAAAAATTCAATTCCAATTATTGAAACTTAGAAGGTTTTTTTATCTCTCCAAGATAAGTTCAATCCAGCAACATTAAAAATTATCAATTTCAAAGTGTTAATTCCAAACTACTTTTTTTTCCCAAAAAGGTAATTTTTACATGTCACGTGAGAAGCACAGAAAAACAATGGGGGCATAAAATATTTTTAAGGATGCAATTAGTTTAAAAAATTGTTTTAAGGTGAAATATTAAAAGTATTTTTCAGTTGACAGGGCTCTTACTGTCTTAAAAAATAAGGCTAAGAAAAACATTGTTATTAATAAATTGATATTGAAGCTGCAATTTTTTTTAATAAACACTTAAAAAATAAATGTTTGTTTCGCGGGATTTCGCCAAAATTTATTAAGCATTATTAAAATGTTATGATGATAATGATTAAAATTCATTGCCGTCATTTGAGTTTTATCATTGATTCAACTATTGATTCAAATTTAAGCATTTTGTACTGTATAAAACGAAGCCTCAAATAAGTAAAAGTTGTACAAAGCTAAAATTTTTACATTATATCATTTAAAAAATTTTTATTACAGTTTCGTTCATTTGATTCTTTTTCGTTCTTTAGGTTCTTTTTTTTCTTTTCAAAATTTGTATCTTGACAAGTTAGAAAAAGAAAACATGTAAAGTATTTAAATTTTTTTTTGTGAAACGGCAATTTATCATAAATGAAGCTCGTACGAAAAAAAAAATATATAGTGATGTCAAATAATTTAATAGTGAAAAAAAAATCAATCAGTCGTTAAAAGTAGGAGGCACTTTTTAGTTTTCCCGAAATTGTCTATAGATATCTCTATATTATTGTCTAGAAATATATTTATTGATTATTTCTTTGTTAGATGATAATTTATTAAAAATAAAGTTCGTGCAAAAAATTAAATAGTTATGACAAATAATTTAATAGCGATAAACAAAGTTGATTAGTCGTTTAAAGTAGGATACAACTTTTTAATTTCTCTCTTAATTGTCTATAGATATCTCTATACTATTTTCTAGAAATATGTATGTACATTTTTTGTCAAATGACAATTTATCATAAATAAAGTTCATAAAAACAATTCAGGTCTTTTGACAAATCACTAAAAAAGGAAAAATAATATTGACTAGGCAAAGGAAGAGGACACAAGTTTTAGCGTTTCATTAGATTCTCTACAAATATCTCTATATTATTGTTTAGAAGTATCTCTATGGATTTCTTTTTTTTTAAATAACAATTCATTACAAATAAAGTTCGTGCGAAGAAATTAAATAGTTTTGAGAAATAATTCAGCGTAATAGCGTTAACTGAGTTGATTAGACGTTTAAAGTAGGATACAATTTTTATATTTTCACTAAATTGTGTGTAGATAACTTTATACTATAATCTAGAAATATCTAAATATATTTTTTGTCGAATGACAATTTATCATAAATAAAGTTCGTAACAACAATTCAGGTCTTTTGACAAATAACTAAATAAAGAAAAATAATATTGACTAGACAAAGGAAGTTGGTCACATATTTTAGTGTTTCACTAGATTCTCTATGAATATCTCTATCTAGTATTGCTTTTTTGTTAAATGACAATTTATCACAAATAAATTTCGTACGAAAAAAATAATTAATTACGACAAAAAATTTAATATAGGGAAATAATATTGACCAGTAGTAAAAAGTAGGGCAATTTTCAGTGGTTCACTAGACCAAACACAGTTATTTGTTTTGGTAGAAGAAGTTGAATAATTGAGAAGAGAGTTTACCTTTTAAGTTATTTCCTCCGTGAAATACGTCCTCTTCCTCTCCCTTTACTGCAACATAAAACCTGAGTGAAAAGTTGGTTTTTTTTTAGAGAGAGAAAAAAAAAGGAGTTAGTCTATTGTGTGAACCAATCAAAATGCTAGAATTGAAGAGGAAAAACCTCTGATCTGGTTTCGATATGCTACGAAAGTTTTTTCATTTCTTAAAGAAATAAAATATCTTTGAAATCAAGGTCGAAAGATAGCTGAAGGTCTGATTTTTTTTTTAATTACATTGAGTTTATTTGTTATTTAATTTTTACTGAGTTCATTTAATTGTTTTTATTCTGCCATCAAAACACATTGTAAACATGGCAAAAGTTCTAAATTTTTTTTTCTCCATCGAGTTTTTTTTTTTTTTTTTTCGTTCTTAAAACACATGGACAACATACTTTGCAGCACAGGAAAAATATCTATTTTTTACTATAAAAAAAAATTAAACTTTTATTATTAATTTTATTTATTTTTTAATTGTTTTTAATCTCCCATCGAAACACATTGACAGCATAGTTAAATACCCAACTTTTATTCTTACCTTGAGTTTATTAATTATTTTTTAATTGTTTTCATTCTGCCATCGAAACACATGGACAGCATAGTTAAATACCCAACTTTTATTCTTACCTTGAGTTTATTAATTATTTTTTAATTGTTTTTATTCTGTCATCGAAGCACATGGACAACATAGTTAAATGCCCAACTTTTATTCTTACCTTGAGTTTATTAATTACTTTTTAATTGTTTTTATTCTGTCATCGAAACACATGGACAGCATAGTTAAATGCCCAACTTTTATTCTTACCTTGAGTTTATTAATTATTTTTTAATTGTTTTCATTCTGCCATCGAAACACATGGACAGCATAGTTAAATACCCAACTTTTATTCTTACCTTGAGTTTATTAATTACTTTTTAATTGTTTTTATTCTGTCATCGAAACACATGGACAGCATAGTTAAATGCCCAACTTTTATTCTTACCTTGAGTTTATTAATTATTTTTTAATTGTTTTTATTCTGTCATCGAAGCACATGGACAACATAGTTAAATGCCCAACTTTTATTCTTACCTTGAGTTTATTAATTACTTTTTAATTGTTTTTATTCTGTCATCGAAACACATGGACAGCATAGTTAAATGCCCAACTTTTATTCTTACCTTGAGTTTATTAATTATTTTTTAATTGTTTTTATTCTGTCATCGAAACACATGGACAGCATAGTTAAATGCCCAACTTTTATTCTTACCTTGAGTTTATTAATTACTTTTTAATTGTTTTTATTCTGTCATCGAAACACATGGACAGCATAGTTAAATGCCCAACTTTTATTCTTACCTTGAGTTTATTAATTACTTTTTAATTGTTTTTATTCTGTCATCGAAACACATGGACAGCATAGTTAAATGCCCAACTTTTATTCTTACCTTGAGTTTATTAATTACTTTTTAATTGTTTTAATTCTGTCATCGAAGCACATGGACAACATAGTTAAATGCCCAACTTTTAATCTTAGTTTGAGTTTATTAATTATTTTTCAATTGTTTTTATTCTGCCATTATATAAATATCTATTTAAATAATTGTATGGTAGAAATATTATTACTTCTATGCAGAGGCTAAGCTTATTTAAAACGGTAGCCAATTATTTGAAACAAACGGAATTTCTCAAAATATATTAAAACTTGAGCATTCGTCTGTTTGATTATATATGTATCTATTTAAATTACAGTGCAACCTCCAGGAAAAACCACCTCTATTTACGACCACTTTTGGAAAGCATGAAAGTTTTTTCCATAGACTTAGTGTTGAAGAAAACTTTTACGAGAGACCCTTAGAACATCTCCCTGCGACCTACAAAGACCATGTCTATGTAGCGACCACCTCGATTGACGACCTCTTTTGGGAGGCACGGAATTTTTTCCATAGACTTAGTGTTGAAGAAAACCTTTACGAGAGACCCTTAGAACATCTCCCTGCGACCTACAAAGACCATGTCTATGTAGCGACCACCTCGATTGACGACCTCTTTTGGGAGGCACGGAATTTTTTCCATAGACTTAGTGTTGAAGAAAACCTTTACGAGAGACCCTTAGAACATCTCCCTGCGACCTACAAAGACCATGTCTATGTAGCGACCACCTCGATTGACGACCTCTTTTGGGAGGCACGGAATTTTTTTCATAGACTTAGTGTTGAAGAAAACCTTTACGAGAGACCCTTAGAACATCTCCCTGCGACCTACAAAGACCATGTCTATGTAGCGACCACCTCGATTGACGACCTCTTTTGGGAGGCACGGAATTTTTTTCATAGACTTAGTGTTGAAGAAAACCTTTACGAGAGACCCTTAGAACATCTCCCTGCGACCTACAAAGACCATGTCTTTGTAGCGACCACCTCGATTGACGACCTCTTTTGGGAGGCACGGAATTTTTTCCATAGACTTAGTGTTGAAGAAAACCTTTAAACGTGACCATTAAAACCTCTCCCAGCGACCGGGCAAACATCTGCACCAAATGCGGAAAGGCTCAAGTAATGAAACATGAAAAAATATCATAACCAAAAATGTAACAAAACAAATGAGAATAATAAAAAGTATTCAAAATATTTGCGTGAGGGTCTTATTTAGAGAGCTCTTTTTTGGGGATACAACCTCACCTTGCAGTCAGAGTGCACTTAGGGCGATGCTATCAATGATTTACTTTTAGAGTTGAAAGCTAAAATTATAAATAAAGTCATTTTAGAAAAAAGCAAGCATCTCAAACAAACAACCCTTTTCTCATCTCTTAAAGCTAACTATATTTTATGATATAAAATTAGATGCATAATTACACAAAAAACATAGATGTTTATTTATTTGAAATCGCTTTATCATTCATAATTGGTAAATTTGTTTTTACACATAATTACAGTTGGGATCATTTTTATAGACGCTAAATTTTATTCACCGTTCCGTCTTTTCATGACGCCAACAGAAGTGGTATTTCCGAACCACGAAAATGACACCGACGAAAATTGAAATGGTTTGCTAAAAATCATGTACCTTCGATACCAATTTTGAAGTTAATGGAGGTAACCTCTAAGAGCGACCAACCTCCATCAACGCCCATTTTACTGTGGAACGGAGAGTGGTCGCTCCCGAGAGGTTTCACTCAGTGATGGGCATCATTTACGAAAATTTTATTCATGATTAAATTTATTCAGAATAAATTTATTCTGAATGATTATTCATATGAAAATTTAGTCATTATTCATCATTCATTATGCAAATGTATAAAAAATTTTGAATAATGATTGATGAATAAGCTCATTAGTCATGACTAATTTTTCTGAATAAAATTTGAATAACCAGCAAAAAATGCAATCGACATGTCTTTGTCTATAACGAGATGCAAAACATCGTTTGCTCTTAAACGTCTTATTTTAGGAATTAAACTAAAAAACTAAGACAAGTATGACTATTTATTTGTATGTTATTTTAACTTACTCCAGCGTAACATACTTAGTTGCGCTAAAAAGTAGGTTTATAACAGTTTAGTTACTTAAGTTCATTTTGAAATTTTGTTCTAAAATCTATAAAACGCAATTTTTTTCTAGTTTTTGAAAGCAAACGATAATATTATTTTAAATTTTTAAATAAAATTTTAATTTAAAAAATTAAACCCTTTTTTGCCATGTAACCATTTTTCAAAAGTATGCATTATGTTAGACAAAAGTAAATTTTCTCAAACACTATATAAATATACTTGAAAAGGATTAATGTTTTATTTGTAGTTGTCATAATCGTAGTCAATTAGAGTATTCCGCGCCCATTTTTGTTGACCAGTGAAATTATTCAGTTATTCTTGACTAATGAATAAAGGATACTGAATAACGAATAATGAATGATTTATTCCTTATTCAAAATATTTCTGACTAATGAATAAATCTTTATTCATCATTCATTATTCAGATTTTGAATAATTATTCATCATTCTTTATTCATTATTCTGAATGACAAATGCCCATCTCTGGTTTCACTGTACTTGTGTTTAGGGGAGTATAAAATTCCTCTAACCAGGGAAAACATTTTCTAAAACTACGGAGCATCCATAGTGGTTGGAATCTTATTAGTCTCAAAAATATTTTTCCAAACTAGTTTACAATAATTTTTATGTTTTAAGGTAGCGATAAATTTTTTCACTTCTAATACTTGTCAGATCTTACGTTAATGTTAAACGAAAAAAATTAAGTTGATTTTTATTAAACAAACTGTATAATCACAAGAATATAACCCTTAAGAATCAAAATTTTCGAGATTTTAGGAAATTATAGCGAGATTAAAAATATTTCAGAACATTATAGATTGTTTATGTGTGTCAAAGATAAGAAAGATACATAATGCCAAAAAAAAGTTGTAATAGTTTATGTTTTACAACATCAAAAGCCAAGACGATTTTATGAGCTCATTTACGTAGTTTTATCACCTCAGTTGCTTAAAACCAACATTTCATGAACATTTCCTATTTGAGTAAAGGTACTATTATATTTTTACGCGATTCCAATGATGTGTATGTAACATACATTATTAATATATGTAATAAATTGTAGTATGTAATAATTTATAGTAAGTTCTAAATATAAATGAAGATTCTGTGTTTATGATTGATGATGTTATAATTGAACAAATGTCAATTTATTCATTTACTCTTAAATTAAATTTTAAAAATCTAAAAAAAGATAATTTTTAAATTTTTTTTTAAATTTCAAACAATATTAGTTTACTAACTTGTTTTTAATTAAAAAATATATTAAATTATGTAATTTCTTTTACATAACATATACCTATTTAATTTGATTATAAAACTTAATAAGTTAATTTGATTATAAAACTTAATAAGTTAATTTGATTATAAAACTTAATAAGTTAATTTGATTATAAAACTTAATAAGTTAATTTGATTATAAAACTTAATAAGTTAATTTGATTATAAAACTTTTTATCAGTTACATTTTTCAAATCCAAATGACAAAAATAAAACTATTTTCATTAAAATTTTAATGAGAGTTTTTTTTAAAAAAAAGAAAAAAAAGGGTTTAAAGCATTTTTTATAAAAAGAAAAAAAAGGGTTTAAAGCATTTTTTATAAATTTTAAATGTAACTTTTGTAGTTCAAAATAAATTTCAAAATTGGACTTTTTGGGGTTTTAATTTAAATACAATATCATATTTTTTCTAATAATTTTCGTTTTAATTTCAGAAAAATATTTTTTTGTTTAGAACTTAATTATTATTTTAAAATTTTTTATTCTTTTTTATTTGCGTTTCTCAAATTTTGTTTAATTGAATAAAAAATCTTAGAACACCATACTCATATTTTACAACCATCAACAGGCCAAATCAATGTTCTAAATTCTAAAATTGATGATAAGAATTAGAATTTGCTTAAAAATTTTTTCCTTAATACTTTCAAGGCTACTGACTCCTAGAAATTTTTAATTTTTGTAGAATTTTTATAGTGATTATAATGAAAATTCATACTACATTGTACAGTTTAAGTAAATTTTTGGAATATAAATGATGAAAATAGAACTATAAAAGTATTAGTAATACGAGTATTTTTAATAACTTACGAAACACTTATTACTAATACAAGTATTAGTAATAAGTGTCAGAATTTCCTCCGTAATTTAGAAAGTTTATTAAACACAAAATATAACTAATACAAGAACAAATTTTATTTTACCAGATGAATAAACATCACAAATATTTATTTTCTTTTTCTCGCAACTGTTCATTATGAGAACCCTTGGTCAAGAGTAACCAAGGGTTCGTATATTGAACATTTGCGATCCAAAGTTTAGAAACCTTAATGTTAATTTTGTTTTTTGCGTTTTTCGCCATATCTCGAGAACTTTTTAAGCGAATTAAAAAATTGTGGGCACAAATATAATTATTGTTTATTCAAAGAAAATTAGTTCAGTTTCCCGTGAAAAATAACTTTTAGTAAACATTTTATATTTCTTTTATTATTTTATTTAAAAATACTCGAAAAAACTTTAAATTGTAAGGCATAAAATTTTGTTATATCATTATTTTGAAAATATAATAACTTTACATGGCAAAATACGAATGTTAAGCGAAATCGGTCTAGAAATTACTGAAAAATCGAATTATAGAAAAATCAGCTATTTTAGATTCGTTTTCTCAGGATCTATTCAACCGATTACGCTCACATTTTATATTTTGCCATTTAAAACAGGGCTCGAAAAAACTCAGAAATTTTACCCGTCCCCGAGGACGACTTGTCCAACAATGTACCCGTCCTCCTTTGAAACTAACCCGTAGCTTCTAACAAAATAAAAATATAATTTTCTCTTATTTATTACAAACATTTATATAAATTGCACAATGAATTAGTAGTTACTAGGATTACATTATACAGTAATAAAAGAAATAATAGGTTATCAATAGTAACCTAGTATTTCTTTTATAAAATAATTTATTTCTTTTATGAAATAATTTATTTCTTTTATGAAATAATTTATTTCTTTTATGAAATAATTTATTTCTTTTATGAAATAATTTATTTCTTTTATGAAATAATTTATTTCTTTTATGAAGGTCAAGAAAGGTCAAGACGGGAAAATGGCTGTCCGCGCGGACGTCGGATTCGAGAAATTCGTTATCCGCGGGAAATTTTTGACCGCCGAGGACGGACGGTTTTTCGAGCCCTGATTTAAAATTAACTTCTTTTAAAATGATGCAAAATATGTTGTATCTCAAAATTCAAAATTTTTTCGACCATTATTAAATGAAATGATAAATGTTTTGATAAAAAAGAAGATGAATCTTTGTTAAAAGTTTTTTTTGCTTGGAATTATCTTTGGATAAATGAATTTTACTTTTATGTACACAAATTTTTCAATTTGCTTAAAAAATTCTCGAGATTTGAGAGAAGCGCAAAATGTAACATTAGCACTAAGGGGTCCCAATTTTGAATCGCTCTCTTGACCAAATTATTGGGACCATTTTTCCCAGACTGCGGCTACCCCCTATATTTTGGGAATCAGAAACCCAAATTTATCATTATCATCAAAAAAGAAAGAAGAAAGAAAAAGATGGTAAAGAAAGTAAAAAATCTAATTCTTGGCATACTCGTTGTAACATGTCATATCAATGATAGCAGATACATATTTTTTTTGTGTCGTAATTCCATTAAAGCACGCATCAGGTGGGGGGGGGGGGGGGGGCACGAATACATAATTTTCTGATGTAACTCAATAAAAAAAAAATAAAAAAACACAGGGAGTTAAGTTAGAGAGGGAACCAAATTTTTTTCTAAATCACGGATGGAGGGTTGTATGAAGGGGTTCAATGTATTGTACATTATTTTGGTTTCAGAGAATTTTTCATTCTAAGAATTTTATTTCTCTTCATAAAGAACTTCTTTGGAAGTTCTTTGATGAAATAATTTTATTTTTTTAAATTATTTCGAAAACTTAATGTGGTAATTAAATTTAATAGCTCAATATTATAATTTATTTTTATTTTTCCTAAAAGTATATGTTTTTAAAACTGCAGTAATACTTAACTAAATTTAAATAGCTGACTTTTTATGTGTCTAAAATGTTAGGAGGAGGGGCTTTTTGATATTAATATTAAGGGGTGCAACTGTTCAGATTTTCACATTCCAACGATGCTCCATTTCTAAATGCGAACGAAATTAAAATATTAAATTTTAATGGTTCGCGAAATTTCTCGCTTAAAAAAAATAAGAAAAATTTTTGGCTAAATATCTGCAAACTGAATACTTTTCTTCTTCAATTTTCTTGTTTTCAAATAAATTCAAATGGATGGCTTTTTTTTATTTGTCTGAAATATTAGGGAACGGGGATTTCTAATTATATGTTAGATTATATAATGACGAATATTATTTAGTTGAAGTTAGATTATATAATGACAACGATAAAGATGCTACAAGGTTTTTTTTAAACGCTGTTTACATTTTATAAGCTATCTGACTTAAAATACAATGTAATCAATATTATATAAACATTCGTGTCACTAAATATACGCGTTAAAGATGGATTTTACACTTATGAGTCACTTCAAAAGACGTTGAACTAGCAATATCAGACAAATGAAGGAATTTACTATCTATGGAAGATAATATGAAGAGTAAACGTTTTTTTTTAAAAGTAAACATAACAGTTGAGTGGAGACATTATCTTCGATGATTTATCTCTGGGTTTAATGTTGATATAAATAACGGAACAACAAACTGCGAAGCAACAAAAAAGAAGTTTCAAAATTAATTTGCTATTCTCAATATAGCGAAAACTCCAGGATAGACCACCTCCATGTAGCGACCACCTGTATGTAGCGATCACTTCTATGTAGCGACCACCTCGATTGACGACAATTTTTGGGAGGCACGGAATTTTTTTCATAGACTTTGTGCTGAGGAAAACCTTTAAAAGTGACCATTAAAACCTCGCCCTGCGAACGGGCAAACATCTACAAACACAAGACCAAAATATGGAAACACTTCTATGTTAACACTATGTAAACAATCTTTCTTTTAGCAACTTTTTTGTTTCTTTCTAGTTTTTGGAGATTTTTCATGGCAAAACTGTTGACACAATTTGTAAAATCGTGCTTGAACCTTTTTAGAAATGTAAAATTCGGTAAAACAAAAATGACAAGATGAGTTTTAATACAAACAATTGTGAAATCACTTTATAGGATTGCTAATAATATCAAATGCATATAAATAAATATAATCCATATCGCCCCAAAATGGATAAGTACCCTAATATCATCATCCTACACATTCATGGCACTTAATGAACAACTTTATTTTTGTTATTATTTGTTACTCCGGTGTTGATTTATAGATGTATATACTATTAGATTTTCTATAACCTGAGTTAGAAGTTCAACTCATTAAAAGAAAGAAATATATAAGTATCACTTAAGAATTTTTAGTTTATTTAATTAGTTCTTGCTGAGTGTGGTGACCTGCC
The DNA here is from genome assembly GCF_982258835.1 of Parasteatoda tepidariorum. Lineage (NCBI taxonomy): Eukaryota > Metazoa > Arthropoda > Arachnida > Araneae > Theridiidae > Parasteatoda > Parasteatoda tepidariorum. The sequence continues at coordinate 8,839,332 of NC_141762.1, forward strand.
TACTACAACTCAACGCTGCCAGTCTCGTATCCCATAGCAACGAGGAACACAAAAAAAAAAAAAAAAGAAAAATAATGTTTTCTTTCTGCTGCTTAATAATTCTCCTGTTTTTAATATGTACGTTATTGTTATTATTCAAAGCTGTTAATATATTATATTTTATAATAAGAAGCGAGTCTACTTATTTCTCACAAAAAGTATTCCTTCACACAAACACGGGTAAAAGAGAATATAAGAAACACGTGATTTGAGATACTTCTTTTATATACTTTTGAAATAAGAATACGGTGACGTCACTACTAGGAGTTGAGTAAGAACGTGCGAAATTTTTTCTTTTTTTGTTTTGATTGGGTAGAGCTTCAAGCCAGCTTATCATTCATACTATAAAATATAGATTTAATCGAAAGAGTATCGAATCCTATGAAAATTTTTTCTTTCGAGAGCGCGGCAGAAAGTTTCAAAGTGGAAAATTAGATCAGCTATATTTTTGATCGCATTTATACCAAATTCGGTGCGGATTGGTGCAGAATTGCTGATTTGTATTGTATGAGGTACTTACTTACACATACACATAAACATTACAATAAGAAAACATATCTTATCTTATATTACAACAAGAAAACATACTTTATAATTACGCTAATGTTTTGATGCTGCCATCTATGATATAAATTCTGAACTCTAATTTTCATAATTTTTGAGTTTGCCATTTAATTTAACACGTTATAAATAAGAAAATATTTTTACAAGTGACATTGTAACACATATATTTGCCATAACAATAAATATGCAGATAATAATATGATAATACATGAGAAATGTAATATGTAGATAAATATTTAGATATAATGTACTGATAGATTATATGTTTCATTACCATAATCAATCTCCGAAGGTTTCTTTACAACTGTAATTTCACATTCCTCATAAAATTATAGATTTCATTGTACGATTTGTAAAACGAAAATTTCGAAGTGTTTAAAAAAAAATCCAAATTAAAAAGAAAAAAGGATTTATTTATCTTAGTGAAATGAACTAAAGAAAAACATCTATATTAGTGCTGCCATCTATCATTTAAAACTGGATTTCAAGTTGACAGAGGACGGAATGGCATCGTGTATTCTGGAAATATTGAACACATATTTCAATTGAAGTCTGTAATAAATTTAATTTTGTGTACATTTTTATTAAAATGAATGAAAAATTAATTGCGCCTTTTTTAAATGAAAATGAGGTATTTATTTATTACTTTTTACTGCTACTTTTTGAAAGAGTTATTAAAAAAAGTATGTATTATGTAATTAGCTCATTTATCATACGAAATGAAAATAAAAGTCCAAATTTTAATAAAAAAAAAGTCTAGATATGTTCTAAATAAAGGTCAGTAACTTTTTTTGGGAAAATTTATAAAAACTGTTCCCACTTTACCCCCTCCCTCGTTAATAACTATGAATAAGTGCTACATGTATCTCAAAAGAACTTGTGATAGCAATATACAAGGATTAACCATATAAAGGAAATATAGGGGGCAATTTTACATGGTTCTAATATAATGTTAAATTCTTTTTAATGATACTTCATAATGCTATTTCAAAATTTATTTCGATCAAACAATCAAAAGGATTTGTTTTATAAATGTAAAGATTTTCTTGTCAGTTAAAAATAAAATTCGGTAATTATAATGTTGTATTCTATTTTACTTATTTCAGTTGTTTCTTTGAATTAAAATGCTGCGATTTTTAAGAAACTTTGAAAAGCTTATTTATTTAATTTAAGATTTAGAAGCGATGCAAAAAAAGAGAAGAAAAAAAAGACCTTGATAAAAATGCGAAAAGTGTGAAGAGCGTGTTAAGAATTCAATTAAAATATTGCAAAAAAATAAAAGCTATTCTATCTATGATGATAGCCCGTTGATGTAGAATTTTTATTAAACATATTTTTTCGTACTTTTTTTTCTTCATTATTTTGCGTCAACTTAAGCCAAAATAAGTGAAAAATAATATATTTTGTATTTTAATAATTGATGGTTATAAAATACAGCAAGAAACACCGGTGACTTTTTTTGCGTTATAGGTAAACTTTTCGACTCACTTTCAAACAATTTGCACTTATTTTCAGTTATTTAAATATAACAGTTATTCATAATTGAAACTTCTTTAAATTTACAAAAACAACTATTGATTAGTTTTTATTGATAAATTTGAATGAAAAAAAAAATCAAACAACTTATTTTGGATTTTATATTTTAGTACAAATATAATACCGATAGTCTAACATATTTTTTAAGTGACTATTATAATGTCTTTTATAATAAAAAAATAATAAAATGCATATTTAATTGAATATAGAGCGTCAGAAAAATATAGATAAAATGGTCATCGGTGTCCCATTTAGTGAAAAGGTTAAAATGATCGAGTAGTTAAATAATTCAGATTGAGCAGTAAAGATAGTGCCACATGAGTTATCATCACAAAATGAAGTGGCACCGTGGGCAAATTTGAGACAACCTCATGGAATGCGTGTACAGTTTAAATATTTCAAAAACTTTCGTCTTCATTATGCCAGCACAAGTCATCAAGTGCCAGTACATCAAATTTAGCTGAAATTGCATTCCTAATCATAGATGGCGCCACTGAAAAACAAGAAACGCATCCTCTGCCTTAAACATTTGCTTGGATTCCCATAGCAGGCTTGCTGGTATTGGAAATTGGCATTACTAACAACAGCATTGTATTGCGACATTCAAGACGCTGCCTTTAGTGAAAAAAATTGGGTTCATAATTTCGCAAAGCTTTGGCTAAAAAACATCTTTCTGGTTTTAAATATTATTCTGAAATGAAGTTTCTCATCTAGATGTTAAGCTAAACATTGTGTTGTTAATAGGTGATATTTCTGCACCATTGAGTGATTTTATATTTATACTGGATAATAAACGATTTTAATAAGTACTATTTAGTTTTTTGATTATCTTTGTTAGTTATTAAATATTTTAAGCCTATCGCGCTTATAAAATGTGTTTTAAAAAGTAGAAATGGATTGTATTGTTAAGATAGTAAAATTAAGTAAAACTGTAAACATTGTTTTGTATTTTACCTTAAAATTTTACTACCAAGTTTTGCATTTTTAACTAATGATGATGAAATTTACTCTTATAAATAGTATCAAAAACAGTATGCTTCAAAAAAAAAAAAAAATTAAAAAAAATTGTGTTTTGTATATAAGTAACATAAAATTGGGTGTAAATAGTTTTCTCAATACCACATTCATTTTAATTTCTGAATTGAGCATTTTAAATAAATGAAATAATGTTTTTTGTAAAATGCATTATTTATAATTTAGTAATGTGCGGTACAACTAATATTGTTGTGTCGCAATTTACAGTATAAAGTTATGACATTAAATCTTTTTCCATAATTGGGTGCTTGTAAGAAGATCACATGACGTCAGTGCCAGCTGATCGTTTATATGCAAAATGGCGAGTTGAAGTTGAGATAAGTTTCTCCATCGAATTTGTTGAAATACAATTTTTTTTCCTCTACGTCTTTTACTTAACTTAGATTTATTATTTGTTTATGTATTTTATCGTAACCGTAATATATTTTTGTTTTGTGTTCCTGGCAACTTCCATGCATAATTGGGTATACTACAGTGTACGTCTCGTCATTCCTAATATTTTTCACAAGTAAACAGCATTTTCTGCGAGCCTGACTTTTAGCAACAAATAAACAATAAACGAAGTGTGTTGTTATAAGGCTGGGGCTTGCTGCACGCCACGTTGGAATTGCATTAGTAGTTATTTCTGAAATAATTGATTTTGCTATTTTATCCAAGTTTATGTATTTCGTAAACATGTTTAAAACTTACTTTATTAATTAAACTAAAAGATGGATGTTATTTCTAGTAAAATTTCCGAAGTGGAAATAGTTGTGTTTTTTTTCTTCATATTATACCTTACCAGCGGGTGACCGAGCTCCGCTCGGAGAAAACAGGTATTGAAGCTAACTCGAAGATTTAAATTTTCAATTGTGACTTATCAAAACAATACATGCCATAAGAAAATTTGTGAAACCATTGGTGAAAAGATAACCGGTTAAAGTGCACACCATTGTAAACTATCTAAACAGAGTTTGGAAAGGGAACTATTCTATACAAAGGTAAAGTTTGAAAAGTCAATTAAAGACACTGTTCACAACGAATTCGTAAATTTGCTTCCGTTCATCCGCTTCTTGAAAATTCTTGTCCAGGAAAAGGCGTCGATGAGACAGGTATTGTCCAGCATAAAAGACGATGTAAAGTCCGCAGGAAGACGCGTCATCTTGGTGGTTGTAAGCGTTGCGAGGTTTCACGATGCATCCTTTCAGCTTTTCATTCGTAACAACGGTATTCAAAACGTGTCGCAGTATTATTCTCAAAACAGCATCGATGGGCAGCGGGTTGTCGACTGGATCGCAGACTAATAGTTGACGTTCTCCATAGCTTGCTTCGTAAATTCCTAGCATCCAGTGCTCGCCTCTATCCATTTGAGCTCTCTTGTGAATGGGAATGAGTAGCACGTCGAATCCTTGTTGAACGCCGTATAGATAGTTGGAAGCCTTGTTCTGGTCGCTGATATCGTTGAGAAGAGCCATTCCTTCATAAGCGCCATCCGCTGTTGTAACGTAGAAGCGTGCGACAAATTCAGGGTGAAGTACGGCAACTTTGACGATCGGGTAAGCTTGTTCGGCGTAATGGAGAAGCATTCTGACAATGACGGTATCTTCTAGTTGTCCATTTGCGGGTAGAATTGAGGTGATCGCTTGTTGTTCCAAAATTCCGGCTCCTTGAAGAATTTCATGTAGAGGTGCGTTCTGCATGTTGAAAATGTAGCTTGAAATCTGACGAATGTTGAAATGTCGGACTTTGTTGACGGTGATTTTAACACAAAAGTTAAACTTTTCTCCACTTTGATAAATGTAAACTAATGCGAACCTTACAATTAAATTATTAATTCCTTCATATATTATTGGCTTAAGTTGTCGAAAGTTAATATTTCAATTGTAAGGTTCGCATTAGCATACATTTATAAGAGTGGAGAAAAGTATCTATAGCCATTATGGCGAACTAATAAAGTTTGAAAATATCCTATCTGTAACTCCGAACTGCTCGACCGTAGCGCTTCAAAACCGGCGCCAATCGATTCCTCGTGGCCAAAAACCCCAGACCCCCAAGTTTACCGGAGTTTATTAATTCTGGGGCGATTTTCGACTTGGCAACCATTCCTCGTATTATAGTATAAGATTAATTTGTTTATGTTTTACGTGGCTTCATGCCTGTCTTTGTGTGAAGTAAGAAATATATAGTAAAAGAATTGAAATCGTTGTGAAAGAATCCTTTGAAGGAGTATAAAATACGCCACCTAAGAGAATTCATACTTGACGTTCGTGCTCACTCGAAATAGAATGGAAAGAACAGTTGCTAGCGTAAACAATTGCCACGTCTCAACGACTCATCAGGATCGAGATACCACACACTACGTCACTTGCAGGCATAACCCATTTAACTTATTTGAATTACAAATCCACAAATGAAAATAGGAAATCTATCAACTAGAAAGAAAACTATCTTTTTGGAACTCAATTCAAAAACATAATATATCGTGCAGTTCAAATCTTCTAACTACTGCTGGAATAATCGTCTTTTGGGACAGTGCATGTGTGACGCATCTAACACTATAAATATTAAATCCAATTTATTAGTATATTAAATATTGTGAACTGTTGGCTCATTGGTCGAAAGTGAAGACCGAACACGTCGTAGTGAAGGTGAAGTCCTACTTTAATTGAGTCCAAAAAAAGATTGAGAAATTCCGTGGTGGCTCAGGGGATAGAGCGTTCGTTTCCATATGAGGTGAACCGGGTCCGAATCCAAGTCGATACGAATTCCGCACCCATCTCGCAAAGATGGTAAATATCCTCAATGGTAGACGGATCATGGGTAAGTGTTCCCTTGTAGTCAGGCTAACCGCTGTAAGATTTTGTGATTTTCCTCTTCTTATAAAGCAAATGCGGATTAGTTCCATCAAAAAAGTCCTCCCCGAAGGCAAATTTCTCCCAATACTTGATCCGTGTCTTCTAGATTGGGTTCAAAATTACAAGGCTATGGGGTTGAACATTGGATCGGCTGTTCAACGATGGTTATAAAAGCAAACTGAATTCGGTAACTAGGTCCAGTTCACAGAGAAGGACCAATTACTCGCGTACGTTTACCACTGTTGCATAGAAAGATAGGATGAGACTAGGCTTCTGATGTTACATATTTAAATGAACCTACGACTACGTTACATATCCGTTATATATCTAAATGTACCTACGTAGCGCTAGAGTTAACATGTTTTATATAGTAGTGAATTTAAATTAATTAACTGTGGAGGTGCTCTTCAATCTGCGGCGGAAAAATCACTTTCTTATGTACAGTCCGCAAAAAAAAAAAAAAGATATCACCCTGAATAACTTTCGTTCTAATGATCGGATTTTCACGAACTAAGTGTTAATCTTAATGGTTCCTGAGGGTGACCTCAAATATGCTAATTAATTAGTGCTAACTATTAATTAAGTTACGAAATCAGACACAAAAACGTACTTTCTCTGAATAAACATATATTTTTTCTTACATATTTGGATTCTTAACCTTCAAAATATAGGGGGTAGCCGCAATCTGGGAAATATGGTCTCCATAGTTTGGTCAGGAGAGCGATCCAAAGTTCGTACCCCTTAATGTTAATTTCACTTTTTACGTTTTTAGTCATATTTTAAAAACTAATAAAGCAATTCGAAGAAAATTTCACCCAGTCATAAAACTCATTTACCCAAAGATAATTTCACGAAAAAAATAGTTTTTAATAATTGTTAATTATTTTTTATTATTTAATTAAATTAAGGAT